>NC_056743.1:782551758-782851758 GCF_019279795.1 Protopterus annectens
TTTCAAACACAGCACTCTACAAATACCTTTTCAACACACGTCTGTACAAGCAGTTTGATATAGCACATGACATACAGTTCTAATACATTTGTCACACAAGCATCTTGCATACATCATTTTGATATGATACAAAGACATATAATTATTTACAAAATTCCTGTTACCTGTGCGTGCTGGCATTATCTTCTTTTGTCACAGCACAAATATCTGGAAGTTTTGTGGTGAGCAAAATGTGGATGCAGTTTGCTGAAAGGTAACAAAAACTTATTAGACTGAAAACTTTGATCCTTAATTAACTGCCTTACAAAATGTATACATTTCATCTAATGTAAATATATTTAAGAAGGAAGCCAATCTGGTGGTCCTCTGCCATAAACAAACTCTACAACAAAAGAAAGAAGCTGTTGCAAAAAAAGAGTAAAATCCCAAGATTGGAGGAATTCCCTGTTCAGCCTCGGTAAGAAGCTGAGATCCCTCAAAATCCTCCAAAGCCAGTTATGAAAATAAAATTGCCACTGATTCTAAAGACAATGACTAAGCATTCTACAGCTATGTCAAGAATCTGAATGGCAACACTCAGATCTGCTCTGAGCTACATCACAATGGCACTAAATATACAGAACCAACCAATATTGCCAACATCCTGGCAGATAGGTTCAGTACTAACTTTACTCCCCTCTCACCCTTCAAAGGGCCCATCTTAATACCAGAAGAATGCAAAGCCCCTGTAATCACAGATGAACAAGTAAAGAACACACTCTACAAAGCCAAGAACACAGCATCCATGGGACCATACATCATCCCAGGCTGTATACTGCACGAACTACAGAACAAATTGGCACCCCACCCAAGTACCATGTCCAATCATAGCCTCACCTCAAGCTATGTGCCTACTGAATGGCGCACAGTGACAGTTATCCCACTCCACAAAGGGGGTGCCACCACGGACCCCAGAAACTACCACCCCATTAGCCTGACAAGCCTGGTCTGCAAGGCCACAGAACATGTCATCTTGGAGCTTATAAACAAAGAATAGGTAATCTCCAAATCTCCATATCATCTTGGAGCTTATAAACAAAGAAAAGGTAATCTCCAAATCCTGGACCCCACTCAGTTTGGGTTTGTAAAAGGTAGATCATGTCTACTAAACCTGATTGACTTCTTTGAAGCAGTCGCTAGAGCCGTAGATGAGGGCAAGGTAGTGCACACAGCCTATCTTGACCTCGCCAAGGCTTTTGATACCATCCCCTACTCTGGAATTATAGATAAACTTACTAAACTGGGCATAAATCCCTATGTCACAAGATGGGTGGCCAACTGGCTCAGTGACAGAACCCACACAGTAAAAGAAGCCGACTCCAAGTCCGACTTCAGACCAGTGACGTGTGGAGTACCACAGAGTTCGGTCCTGGGTCCTCTCCTCTCTTGTTCAGCATCTACTTTCCTGAAGTGCAGGCCAACACAGAAGGTCTTTGGCTAACAAAGTATGTTAAGTTGTCTATCTCGCCTTCATTCTTGCTGGATGGGTTCGGAGCCGACCTCGGCTCCGACTCGGCCACTCTAAAAGCTCGAGAGTTGGTTCCACCGGCTCGAGGCTCCCCTTATATCCCACAATGCTAGGCATGAGTTACCTCAGATCTCGTTTGCCGCTACAGTGATCGAGGTGTTTGGTTTCTACCGGCTTCAGGTGAGATATTGTAGAATAAGTATAGTCTACTTAAACTCCTTTAATTTAATTCATTATTGTTATTTCCCTTAGTTTAGTGGATTCAGACCCTCCTCTTTCCTATTTTTCCACTCTTTCTTCCAGAAAGAACTTTTGTTCTTCCCTCAGGCCTTTGCGCCTTTCCATCCCCTTAGGGAGTGTTTGTGTTTCTTGTTAGGGAACTAAAAACTTGGGATAGTATAATTTATAGTGTAATCAGTGTGTTTGAGTGTGTGTTTGGTTACACTTTCCTTAACAATGTCTAAGGATTCAAAGGTCTCAGGCTTCAAGAAGTGTGACTCGTGCTGTCAGAAAATGTCTCTGACAGACGGTCACACTTCTTGTGTTTACTGCCTGGGACCTTTACACCTGCAGGACTCTTGTGCTGTATGCCATGGCTTCAGCCCCAGAGTCCTGCAGGAAAGAAAAAATAAACTTATTTTGAGAGGTTTACTTAAGCCTGAGGGTTCCCTTACTGTTACTTCGGGCAAACCCTCCAAGGCTTCTAGGTCCTCGGCTCCAGCTTCTGAGTCGAGGCCTAAGGCTTCGAAACCTCCTTCTACATGGGCTCCGGCTGGAGCCGATGAGTCTCAGACTGCAGCTTCTGTGGTTTCCTCGGCGCCGTCTGGAGCCGAGGTATTGAAATTCCTGTGTCGGCTCCGACTAGACCTTCGGAGCCGACATCTAGAAAGAGGTCCAGGTCACCGCCCCTTGGCTCCGCTCATTCGCTCCAGCAGCTCCCTTGCTGTCTGAACGGAGCCATAGATCTCACTCCTCTAGGTCATCGAGGCTTTCGGACCATGACCTTCAGAGGGTAGTGAGTCGACTTCTTAAGTCCGAGGCACTGGCCCAAATGCTTCAGAGCCCGACTCATCAGTCGATGCCTGGGCCTGTTCCTCAGTATGTTCCTCCTCCGACTCCTTTGAGTTCAGAGCCGGGGCGTTGAACCGAGACTGTGGTAGTGTCGAGCCGATACAAATGTCTTCGCTCCGTGCCGGCTCCGATTTCTTCCTTAGAAGAATCTCGGCGCCGGACTTCCTCATCGGCTCCGAGGGTGAGTGGCATCGGACCCTTGTCCGACCCCGCTCTCCCTCTCGGTGCTTCGGCGCTGGTGAGTTCGGCTCCGACATCGGCCTCGGAGCCATCACTGTCGGTGCCGAGGGAGGTTTTCAGCTTTTCGGAGCGGGGACCTCTGGCTCTGCCTGACAGGGGTGCTCGAGGTCATGCGGAGTGTGTTGGAACCTGGTTCAACTCCACAGTCGGCTCCGTCCGCCCCTCCCTCTTCGGTGCCTCAGGTCAAGTCAACTCACTCCCTCATCCCAGACCGCAGAGAGCCAGCTCCTCAGGAATCCCCTGTGGGGATCTCATCCTCTTCCGAGGCCTCTCCTGAATTGGCAGAAGAGCCCCCTCGGAAGAGAAAGTGTAAGAGGAAACACATAGACTCACCTGAGTCCGTCACCTCTGACACAGATTTAGAGGATTCCGAGGGTTCCCCCCGTTCCCCTTCTGAAGATGTCTCCTTTGCAGACATTCTAGAAATCCTCAAACAGAGGGGAAATTGGCCAGCCCTCAGCCCTTCGGAGGATGAATCTGTGTACCTTGAGGCGTTTGGCTCTCGCCCTTCCACCTCCTGGGTGTCTCCCCCCTTTGACCCCCTCATGCAGGTGGTAGCAAAAAAGGCATGGACGGCTCCTGACTCAGTGGACTCCACTCCCAGGAGACCCTCAAAATTTATCACGGCACCAGCAGATAAACAATTTCTGACCAAGGGAGTTTCTGTGGATGCTATGGTGGTTGCTGCTGCCACTAAGAAGGAACTAGCTGATCCTTCAGTGCCTGTCCATCCACCTAACAAGGAATCTAGGTCTATGGACAGGTACGGGAAGCGGATGTTCTCGTCAGCGACCTTTGCAATGCGTTCACTGAACTACCTATGCCATTTTACTCGTCTTCAAAGAGACTTGATCAAAGAAGCGAGTGACATGTTGGAGGATCCTACAGCTGCGGGTTTTCAGGACAAGATGAACACTCAGCTGGCTACCCTGAACTCCATAGCTAACTCCTCCATGCGCCTCCTTTCGTATGCGGCTGATGGAGCGAGCAGGGCCGCAGGGACAGGTGTGGCCTTACACAGGCATGCCTGGATGCGGCTATGCAACTTTGCGGACCCCTTTAAAACGTTGTTCACTAATTCCCCGTTTGATGGATCATCTCTTTTTGGTCCTCAAGTGAAAGAAACCTTGACTAGGTGCGAGATGGATGGCAAGACTCTTTCTGCCGTCGGAGTCCGTTTTTCTACTCCTTCTAGGCCTTACCCCAAAGGCCAGAAAAGTGGGAAAATGTGGTTCCGCAAACAATCTCAAGGGACTTCGCCTGACGCACAGAGTCGGTTCCCCGCCAGAGGCAGAGGGGGGAACAACAATGGTAGATGTCGCCCTAGAGACAGGGGGGGTCCGCAGAACCAGGGCAATCGAGAAACTTTCTCCAATAAGCCCTTTCAGCATCCCTGAGGTGTTGCCCGACTGCCCACCTTCGGAGGCAGTCGGGGGAAGATTGTCACTGTACCCAGAAGCCTGGCTATCCCTAACTCAAGACAAGTGGGTACAGTCCATCATTTCCGAAGGCTATTCCATTCCCTTCGTTCGCATTCCAAACCGATCAAAAAAATCCCTTCCAGATGTTCCACCCGCTCAAAGGGATCTTGCAGCTTTGGAAATTTCAAAGCTGCTTGCAAAAAGAGCGATTCAGCCAGTTCCAGCAGACCAGCAAGGATCCGGAATCTACTCCAGGTTCTTTTTAGTTCCAAAGAAAACAGGGGACTGGAGACCAATTTTGGATCTCAGTATCTTGAACAAGTCGGTCAAGAAAACAAGATTTCGGATGGTCACGCTACAGTCCATCCTTCCCCTATAGGGAAGAAAAAACTGGATGTGCTCTATAGACCTTCAGGATGCGTACTATCATATAAAAATGAACAGACGCTCCAGAAGATTCCTCCGCTTCAGGCTGGGAACCAGTCATTTTCAATTCAGAGCCCTGCCCTTTGGACTCACCACTGCCCCCCGGGTGTTTACCAAATGCATGGCAGTGGTAGCTTCTCATCTGAGACGTCAAGGATTCCAGGTGTTTCCATATTTAGACGACTGGCTCCTCACAGCTCCCACCAAGCATCTTCTTCTAATGGCCAGGGACTACACCTTTCGCATTTGTCAAAACTTAGGCATTTCAATAAATTGCGAAAAGTCTGTTTTGTCGCCTTGTCGTGTTATTACCTTCATAGGCGCAATTCTAGACACAGTCAGCATGTCTGCGAGGCTAACAGATCAGAGAATAACAGACATACACAAACTGGTCTCGCTCCTCTTCAGCAGCAACAGAGTCAAAGCCAGGTTAGTTCTGAAAGTATTGGGGATTATGGCGGCTGCCATACCTCTTCTTCCATTAGCCAGATTCCACATGAGAATCCTTCAATGGATGCTCTTCACACAATGGTCATACCAGCAACTTCAGGGCCTCACAGAGACAGATGCTTGGTGTCAAAGTCATGGCCCCAATCTCAATGCCAATGCATTGTCATCCCGTTTGGGAAAAACTTGGTACCCATGAACTACTACATAGGCGATAACTCACTAAACACTGAAAGTGTGACAAGAGACCTCGGGACACAGGTGGACAGTAGTGTCTCCTTTAATAACCACATCATCACAGTAGTCAGAAAATCCTTCTATGTGGCACACCTCATCACAAAAGGGTTCTCCTCTAGAAAAAAGGAGGTCATTATTCCTCTCTACTCATCCCTCATCAGACCCATTATAGAGTACAATACACCATTTGGCATGTATCTCACAAGACACCTACAACAATTGGAAAGGCCACAGAAATACCTCACTAACAGGATTACCAGCCTCAAACAGATGCCATACTCAGACCATCTAAAAAAACTCCAGCTCTACTCCGTCGCATATCGCCTACTCATGAGGTGATCTCTGCCTAACATACAAAGCTATGTCAAACCCCGAGCTGTTGAACATGCTCCACTTAAAAAAATCCCAATCTCTCCGAACCACATGCTCCAGGGACCTAAACCTTGTCACCACAATAAACAGAACATGCTGGAGGGTTAGATTCCTGTCCCAGAGACTTCCTATACTCTGGAACAAACTACCCATTCATGTCAAGCAAAGCTCCTTACTGGCCCTCTTTAAGAAAAACCTTGACGACTGGATAGGAAATAGAAAATTCACCCCAGGGATCACTTCTGCGGTGATGCTTGACAGGGGCACAGCAAAATAATTTTCTTGGGAGGTGAAAGCCAGGGAACTTTTTTGGCTAGGCTTATATAGGCCCCAGGGCCGATAGCCTAGTACCTACCTATGAACCTATAAACCCTATAAGGAAATGTAATATGGCTTTCAGTCAAATCCTACATTTTTAAACTTACATTGATTCTTTTTTTCTGTATGGTATTTACAGTTACATAAACTTTATTTTTCACGCTTTCTTCCACTTGCACTGCCTTAATGTAGTGCTCTCAGTGGTAAGTAGCCTGACCTGATTGAAAAGATTCTACCTGTTTCTCATGTTTACTTTAGACTGTGTGTGTGTGTGTGTGTGTGTGTGTGTGTGTGTGTGTGTGTGTGTGTGTGTGTGTGTGTGTGTGTGTGTGTGTGTGTGTAAGCATGCACAATCGCATGCATAAATATGCTCCCCATACATACACACACACACTCATATAGCTTGCAATCTCTGGACAAGGAAAAGGAAGGGAAGGAATCACCGGTATATGTTGCTTAATGTAACATCTTGACATGAACATGTAGCAGTTATACAGAATTATCTGAAGTGAAAGTCTAATGAGTATTACTTGCAGGAAGTGCAACTGTAAGGTGGAGCTCTCCACCATTATGTAAAGGAAAAGGTGCTAGGTATAATGGCTTCATCAAGAGCCTGTACACCTTAATACCTACAGCAAGTACTACAGCTCAGCTCTGCAAACTTTGTCCCATGGTACTCTGTTAGCACACCAGTGCACCTGCTATCTGAGCTTAGAAAGTAGGTGGAGTTAATAACTTGTAATCATGGTGTTGAGCTAAACAAACTGTATTCTCTGTCCTTTAGAATGCCTGCAGAAACAGACGTCTCAGAAAAGCCAAAGTCTCCCTAGAAAATCTACAGAAAAAAGTCACAGATCTCAATGAACATATCAGAAATCTACAGGTTAGTTCTAGGATATGCTTTAAATTGGCACATTTCCATACAGGGTCTTTAGTTCTAGAATGCAGTATAAGCTGGTGTATGTTTACATTCAATGTTTTTAGTTCTGCAACGCAGTATAAATCAGTGCATGTTTGCATACATGCTTTCATAACATAGCATCCCCAATTCCAGGTTTACAAATCCATGAGAGTTATTGAGGGTTGGTCTAGCATAGCCAATGTGTGAAAGTAGTGGGTAGGGCTGTCTTAAATCAGTCTATAACTGAGATTTCCAATATAATTTCTTTATTATCGCCTTCTGGGTCTAATAGCTCGCTATATGATTCAGCTTACATGGCTGAGCCCTTACTTACAAGTTTGTGTCTCACTAGTTATCCCTCTCTGGCCAATGTTTTTTTTCTTAATTTTGCAAAATCTAAACAACCAGTTGTAGGAAAATCCATAGACTCGTTAAGGGCTTCTCCCTGTAAGATGTAAGTGTTGAACAACATTTTACCTTCACAAAGTCTGATGCCACAATATGAACAGAAGATGTTTGACTAAGAATTAAATTTGTTTCTGGTGTCATTCTAGGGGGATACAGTATTTGTCAGTGTGGAAGGACATGGTTAAAAAAACATGTTGCATTGCCAAGGATGGTCTACACCTTTCCCCTCTAGCCTTTCGAATATTAGGTAAAACATTGTCCTACCCCACAGAGCCTTTTTACGCAATAAAAATTGACACAATTTCCAACACAGCAAAAACTACCCAAGGAAATCTAAAGGTTTTACTGCTTGATGCCATGAGTATAAACAAGAAGCTCCACTCCCTACAAGCTTTCCTTGCCCTGGAGAAAGTAGATATTTGTACACTTACCAAGACAAGGTTTAAAGCTGCAGAGAGTATCCCAGCAGTGAAATACTTCAGTGCCTTCCACACAACTGGAACAGTGACTGCACCAGCAGGTACTAAAGGTGGAGGTGCCTCAATCTACATCAATAACAAGAATACCTCTAGGTTGGTGTAAGCAGGGTGACGTGACGGGGATCGTCCACATCCAGATTACCATGGACCAAGTCCCATACCATATTCTAGCAAACTATATGTCAGCTTATATATCCCATGAAACCCATAGCTCATACCAAATACCATACTCATGGGGGACTTTAATTATCCCTCTGTATACAGGGAATCCTACATGACCCTGACTTTGCAGGCACAGAGATTCATAGACTTTGTAAACACAAACACCCTGAACCAGATAGTGCATCCGCCTACCAGAGGTGCAAACATATTAGACCTGGTAGTCACAAACATGGGAAAATGTTGCACCCCCTATCAAAATGTCAAGTCACTTCAAACCCAAACAACCCAGCAGCCTTTGCAGAATTGTTCTCAGAATCTCTGTACAACCATGTCAATGGTTGCAGAGAGGCAAATGTGCATACCAGAAGTAAGCCCAAAACTTACTTAAAAAACAAAGCACCCTGGTGAAATCCAAAATTAAGCAGGTTGTACAACAAAAGAAAACAAGTCATGGCTAAAATTAGGAAGTGTAACACCAAAGATGATAAAAACTCTCTTGTCAAACTGAATAGACAACTAAGAGAACTAATTAAGTCCAACAAAGTAAATTTTGAGGTAAAGATAGTTTCCAAGGCCAACGGCAGCCATAAGGCCTTCTTCAGCTATGTCCAATATGTCAGAGACAGCACATAACCGTGTGCTTAACTGCTGCTAAATGGAAACACTTCATGGAACTGGAGAAAGATCAGATCTTTTGCCTGACATATTTAGCTCCAGGTTTACCCCTCTCAACTCCAGTCAGCGCCAAGAAATGCCAACTAAAATAACCCTTCCAATTATCAGTAGGGAGCAGGGCTTAAAGGTTCTCTTTAAGGCTAAGATATAGCTTTGATGAGCCCTGATAATATCCTATTATGCCTTCTAAATATTCCCACAGAATGGACAGATCGGTTTCAGCTGCTTACTTCCACTGTCTTTTTAGTTAGTTCAGCTTGAGCTGACTGACAGTTTTGAATGTGTGGAAGGTGCCCTGAAGCTTTGGAAGCTGCCCGGCTGTTATAGCCTATGCAAGATATAATCCAGATACCTAAGGCTACTGCAGCAGTGATCATTCAAACATCTATTATTATGGTAAGTTTATTTACACAACTGCATTTTCTATAGATGTACAAATTATGCTTTCTTCATTTGTCTGCATAGCTATTTGCACATTACCTAGAGTTCAGTACATCATTAGGTTCTGGATGGATTTGAAGTGCATGCAGATTTTCCAAGTTCCTGTTGCAAGTAAGATTTGAGTGACCAAGTGCTGAGATAATATAATTCACTCCAACACTTTTCTGAGAAGCCATGGAGTTGTGTAGCCCCAAAACATATCAGTAAAAAAAACAGACTACATGTCTAATAAGGCCACACGAGATAGGAGGACAGTTAATGTTTTATTTATCTGTAAAGGAGTCTGAAATGCTTAGTAAATCATATAGTTGTTATTTGTAGTTTGTTATTCCTTATGGTCTTCCATACTGTAAAAATGGACACCTGGTTCCTTCAGTAGTTTGACCAAATTTCAGAAGCTATGACACTGTGAGTGGCATTTGATAGAATTCAGTTAAATGTTCACAGCATACCTGCAGTTTTAATTGTTTGAGATGACTGATTTACTTGTGCGAATTCATACAGATGATAGCATTAGTTAGTAATTTATACTGCCTGAGGTTTCCCAGGGGATTGAGCAGTTAATAAAGGGTTTTATTATTTTAAGATGAAGTCAGTGAACATGTAGTCAGATTCTGAGACTTCAGCTTATGGTGTTTTGTAGATATTTATTTGTTTGTTCATTTATTTATTTCCATTTGTTTATTGGAAAAGTCTGACTGGGTAAATAAGTCCCTTTTCAGTAGAGGACCGGGGAGAAGACTTCCATAAGAACAGCCAGGTAACATTTAACAGAATTTCAAAGAAAGCTCTATGAAAACTATTTACAGCTGTACTTATACAACATATATATTGTTCAGGTAACTTTAGCAGCATTATATACAAAGTGATGTTGAGTAATGCAGATAATTATGAAAAACAAGCATATTTTGCAGCAACATAATCAGCACCTGGAGAAGTTATGTAGTATTACATTAGAGCAGATATAATATTCACTTAGATGTATTATTTTCAAGCTGCTATCATTCCAACAACAGATATTTGCAGAATAGTATAGGCATTTTGAGTTGTGGACCAGGATTAGGGTCCATGACATAAAACATGTTTTCTGGTAGCATGGTTGAAACTGTTTTCATTTGTGTACTGGCTCATTAATAAGTTTCAGTCTTTTATATTTGGTAAATGGGGGTGTCATTTTTTGTTTTATAGTTGGGGTTATAGCTGGCAACATTGATTGTATTCAGCACTACAAGTATTTTCCTTTAGTTTCTCATTGAGAATGTGATCAGAAGCTAGTTGCCAGAAAAGTTCAAATGTCATTTAAACTTAAGGTAGTGCTTAACCACAGATATCAAGAAGTACAACTGTGAAGGCTATAATAAGAAAATGTGTGTACAAAAAAATGGCTCACGTAGCAAGGAAGAAGGAAGGGGGTTAGGTAGGTATAAAGGTAATACAACCCCTTGGGTAGGTTGTGTAGATGTGAAAGAAACACTGTGGATTGTGTGCTATGATAGAGAGATAAGTAAGGCTTATTTCACATCAGAGGACACACAGACTTTGTAGTAGAAAGAACCAACCAGGCCACAATGAACTTGTTCCCAGGATTCTCCAGGAAACACATTCATTAAAGTAATGGGGCAACAAAGATGGAGACCTAAGCCAATAAGTTAAAGTGCCATTTTTTATTGAGTATGTGGCTAGAGTTTATAGCATTTGGGGAGTCTTCCTGCACAATGTACTGAAGTTTCTGAAAGCTAATGCAGTTCTTTCTTTAATTTAGGGAGTACTTTCTATGAGGACTGGCTATATTGCAGTATTTTTGTACATCAATATGCTGATTTTTGTGAAACCTGACATCTGAAGTTCTATTACAGGCTCAGTTTTGTGCCATGAAGGAAAGCATGGAATACAGCTGGCAAAATTTCAAAGAGCTAGACAACGACTGTACACATCTAGAGGTATTATATATTTTGTTTCCTGTTTCTATATATGTTGTTTCTTTCTTTAACACCAACTATTCTATCGCTTTACAGTATTAGAACAATGGACACATGTTCATGCTACAGGAGATGGTGTGATGTCTTATTTCTCTCCTGTTGTGTTTTCCTAGATTATGTATTTAAATGCCCAATGCAAGTCTTAAGCTTAATATTCTGATTTTTTTAAAGCTGCACTGCACTTTTTATTCTATCCCATTGAGGATTGTAGAGTGAGATGTAATGATATGCATCTTCATAAAAAGTCACATCATCACAAATATGCACGTATTTTTCATATGCTAATGAAAACAATTAGTGTTGTGGGACTACCAAAAACATAGGACAGCCCAATACATTGGCGTATAGGAGGCTGTCCTCATAACAGAGTGATCAGTACTGAGTCCACTAAATGCATGTGCTTCTACTTGATGGTCTTGAAAGAAGCATTGTGCCTTTAGAGTTTTCCAATCGTTTGTATAAAAATTGTATTTCTTTTACAGAATTTTAACTTGTAGCCATTTATGCCATTATAAAATAAAATTTGATGTTGTCATTCTCATTCATTCCTCAACTGTTGGGTTTAGATCTGACTCGGCTGCTTTTTCCAGCTCATGGAACACTGAAGCTCTTCCCTTACCCATAATGCCCTAGTCATCTAATATATCTCAGATCTTGTTTGCCACCTTAGCATATGGATGTGGTCACTGTATACTCCCGAGTACAGAAATGTCTTTTCTTGTGAGTAAGAATCTTTATTATAACTATTTATCTTTAAAAATATTTATCTTTATAGTGCTTCCTCCCTTTTTACCCTTACTTGTGTAGTCTTAATTCCCATCATTGGTATCCCATATTCTTCATACTTCTAGTACTCCTTTAATTACCATTGTTGGTCATTTTCCCCCTTTCTCCTTTCCAATTATTTAAAAAAAAATACTTAATATCATTCTTTCTTTTTGCATAGTGTTTAAAAAATGTCTGAGAAGCATTAGGGTTTATAAACATGTATGGCTTGTTGTCATAAAATGTCATTATCCAATGCACATTCTAAATGTGCGTATTGTTTAGGCCCAGAGTATCTTGAATCTAACTGTGATATTTGCAAAGCCTTTAACCCAATTGATCAACAGGAAAAATAAATTAATACTAAGAGGTTTGCTGCCTTCCAAGTCTTCATCAATATCATCTGGGGCACAAACCCCAATAAATCAGATAAAAAGGATTCAAGAAAGATCCAACTACATCTTCAACATCTTCAACTTTTGGTTCTGAACCTCCTTGTAAAATTTGTAAATCTTTGGATCTGAAGTCTAAACCTGAAAAGACTTCTAGGATCCGATCACCACAGCTGGTCCTGGATCCGGTCTACTCTCGACTACCTTCTCCTTTCTTGGAGACTTGCAGTCTCCAACGCATCACCACTCCAGACCATCATTGAAAGCATCTTCTAAATGTTCTTCCAGAAGTTTGACCAAAGCCAATGTGGGAAGGATGATGAGGAAGTTCCTCTGAATGCAGATTCAATTGGGGGTTCTTCTGGCTGTCACCCCATTGGGCCTAGAGACCATTATTAGTACTACCCCACCATTATTGGCTCCTTTCCCAATCCAACCATTGGTTTAAGAGGTGTCTGATCTAAATGGTTTCAGAGGTGTCTGATTTAAAGATTCTAGAGTCATCTGCTATGGATCCAAAGATTATGGTATTTTCTATTCCAGTAGTGTCTCTGAGTGAACCAGCACTGAGCACTTTGGAGTCAAATGACTCTCAGAGCCATAGCATCAGTGCTGGATCTAGGGTGTTGGAGTCACCTCCAAAGCTGTTGGAGCCATCTCTGCCCCTAGGAGCTTTGGCATTATGTACCTCAGCTCCAACCCCCTCCTCAAGAAGTCTGCCTTTGGGGATGAGGGAGCCTTATGGTCTGTAAGCATGTCTTTTTGAAGCTATCAGTCTCCGAGACTTTCTGCTTTCAAAATAGTGGAGAGAGCTTTCTCTGTTCCCAGAGTTTGGACTTCTCTTACATCTTTGGCTCTGACTACCCAGTCTCATTTGTCTATGTGTCTACAACCTCAACCAACTGTGCTACTGGGACAGCCAGCCCAGGTCAGCCACCAGTATACCAACAGGGTATACTAATTTCTTCTGATACTTCTCTGGGACATCCCACCAAAGAAGTTCCCAGGAAGGAAACGTGCAAAAGGAGGCACTTAGACTCTCCACAAGAGTCTGTCACAGAAGATACCGACTTTGATGAAAGGGAAGGGTCCTCAAGATGACCACCTGACAATATCTCATTTGAAGATATTCTAGAACTCCTAAAACAAACGGTTTGCTGGTTTCCTGACAACCCTTCCCAAGAGGAATCGGTATTTCTGGAGGCTTTTGGAGCTGGCCTGTCTACCTCCTGGGTGACTCCGCCCACCGATGAGCTTATTGATTTAGTCTCTTGATGGGCATGGAAGGAGCCTGACACCATCGAGCTGATCCCACGAGACCAGATAAGATCCTGGCACCATCAAAGGCAGAGAGTATTGGAGCAAGGGAGTACCAACTGATGCCATGGTCATGACGGCAGCCACAAAGAGGGAACTAGCAGAACAAAGTTTCCCTGTCCACCTCTGTAACAGGGAGTCTAGGCCTCTGGATAGACTTGGGAAGCATGTCTATGCTTTGGCAACCTTTGCACTTCAGACACTGAATTATTTGGCACACTTCACATGATTTCAGGGGGATTTGATTAAAGAACTTACCAAATCCCTTACTGGGACCATATCCTCTGAGGCAGAAAGCTCTACTGCCTCGCAGCTGGCTACCCTTCAATCCATTTTCAACTCATCCATGAGGCTTATATCTCACCATGCTGAAGGTACTTCATGGCAAGCGGGTTCAGACATTTCCATCAGGAGGCATGCCTGGATGCACTTGTGTGACTTTGTGGAATCCTTTAAAGCTTCCTTCATCAATGCTGCCTTTAACAGAGGTTCCTTATTGGCCCCAAACCTCTCTCTAGGTGTGAGCAGGAAGGGAAAACCCTGTCTGCTGTGGGCATACATTTCTGGACCCATCAATAGACTTTTTCTAGGAACCAATGAGGTGTACAAAAATGGGGTTCAGAAAATCACAGGGTCCCTTCCAAGATCCAATTGGAGACAGTTCCCCCAGGGGCAGGAGGAGAATTCTAATGGAAGATGCCATCCCCAAAGCAGAGGTGGTCTGCATAACCAGGGATCTAGAGATATCTTCTCTGACAGATCCTATCAGTGCTCCTGAAAGGAAGCCTGACTATCCACCGCTGGAAGCAGTCAGAGGTCATCTATCTCTGGACCAGAGAGCCTGGCTAGAAATTACTAAAGATTCATGGGTGCAGAGGATAATATCCAGAGGATATATAATACATTCTTCCCATCCATGCCCACTAGTATCAAACAAAATTCCCTATGTTCCACCCTGCAGCACTAGAAATGCAAAAGCTGCTGGAAAAAAGAGTCATCAAAGAGGCCCCCTCAGACCAGAAAGAGTCTGGAATTTACTCAATATTATTTTAGTGCCAAATAAAACAGGGGACTGGAGACCAGTTTTGGATCTCAGCTGTCACAATAAGTCAGTTCAATAAAACAAAGATCCAGATGGTCATGGTTCAGTCCATTCTGTCTTTGCTGCACAAGGATGACTGTATGTTCTTGACAGATCTTCAGAATGTGTACTGTCATATTAAAATGAACAGATGATCCAGGAGATATCTATGCTTCTGACTGGGAGCCAATCATTACCAATTCAGAGCTCTGCCTTTTAGCCTCACCACAGTCCCCCAGGATGTTTACCAAGTGTATGGCAGTAGTGGCAGCTCACTTGAGACTGCAGGGATTCCGGTTGTTCCCATAGTTAGACAACTGTCTTAAACCCTATTGCCAGGCATCAACTGATTCTAGCTCAACATTAAACACTCTTATTATGGTCCCATCTGGACATTTCAATCAATTACAACAAATATCATTTAGAATCAACACGGGCATCAGAATTCATTGGTGCTTTGCTCAATACCATCAATCAAACAGCATCTCTCCCTCTGTAAAGATTTCAGACTGTTCATTTCCAGGACAGAAAGATCATTCAAAGTTCTTCTCTCTCAGCTTGACTGATCCTTCAAGCTTTGGGATCCACATCAGAGGCAGTCATCCTGATACTGTTGTCAAGATACCATATGAGAATTCTTCAGTGGACACTGGCAACTCAGTGGTCCATTCTCTACCATCCCTTCTCTAGCCAGATCAAAATAACATAGGTTTGTAAAAATTATCTCCTATGTTGGATACACTCCAGTGGAATACAAGAAGTCATCCCTTTGTTCTTCCTCATTTCAAGGCCATAATAACCACAGACACTTCCCAGATCGGGGGTGGGGTGGGGGGGGGGCAATTTTTGGGAAAAGTAGTCCAAGGCGCATGGCCCCTAAACAGGCCAACACACATATCAATGATCTTGAGATGACACCGGTCCTCCTAACTTTGCAGGCCTACCAAGACACTCTCCCCACCAGGATTACTGTGATCCAGATGATCAATATGTCAGTAGTCTGGTACATCATCAAAAAAGGGGGAACCAAATCTTAACCCCTATATCGAGAAATGGTGATAATGTGGTAATAGGTGATCTCATCCAATCAATTTCTGATAGCAACGCACATTCTGGGGAAAGCCAACTTGATTGCAGACAAGTTAAGCAAGTCCATTTAAATGCTTCAAGAGTGGTCCCTCAATATGAAGGCTGCGGAAAGGATTTTCCATCAGTAGGGACATCCATGCTGTAATCTCCTTATATCTCCCCTCAACAAGGAGTGCAGCAGGTTCTTTGCCCTGATCCCCCTAATGGGGGAGTCACCAAGGGGCACTCTACTTCACAACTGGCCTCCAGTCTCCTTTACACCTATCCCCCCTTATCTCTAATACACAAATTTCTTCAAAAAGCATCTCAATTGAAGAGCATAGTTATCCTGCTTGCCCCTTACTGGCTTCATCAGCTTTGTTTTCCCTTTCTTTGGCCTCATCTACTTCGTCTTCCATGGATTCTGGATCCAACTCCAGACATACTGTCTCACCTGACAGAAATGAGGCATCCAGACATATCAAGTCTAAAATTGACTGCATGGTTTCTCCACTTGCACTGATTGCTAGACAGCCTAGGCTTTCCTTTCCTGTCTGTCACATTCTACTATCATCTCATAAAGCTTTCAATAGGAAACTCGATAGAAGTAAATGGAAAAGATTTGCCATTTGGGATCACCAGAAAAACCTACATTCCTTTTCAGCTCTGGTTTCTAAAGTTCTTGAATTTTTAGCTACAATTTTCAATGAAGGTTCTAGCTCTTCTATTGTTAAAGTACAATTAGCTGCCATTTCCAATTTTCATATAGGTGTAAATAACAGTTTACCTTCATAAGTCCGACAGCCAAATCCTCAAAACTGCTGCCACGAACTGCAAACTGCGAATTCACAAACCCGCGAAAACCGTAGTTTTGAATAACAAATTCTTGCCCCCTTTTTGACCCATGGTAGCACTTGTTTCAGCTGTGGAGCAATCGGAAATGTCGACTTTCGCTGTTTTTTCAAACTTTAGGGAAGTCGGTGGGGCGGAATTCGCAGAAACGGTTTGTGTATCTGCACATTCGATGGATATGCTTTCAACTATATGAAGGTAAACTGTAAATAACTCATCTTTAGCCTCTTACAAATTTTGTAAAGCTTTTATAGGGGAACTTTGCAACGTAGACCCCTGTTAAAAAATCCCACTCTTCCTTGGGTTTTGAAAATTGTTTTACAAACCTTAACACAATCCCCATTTGAGCCATCATCTAAGTGTAAACTAAAATTCTTGACCTGGAAAACTGTCTTTTTAGAGGCCATTACCTCTGCTATAAGAGTATCAGAATTACAAGCACTGTCATCCGATCCTTCTTATTTGATTTTTCATAAGGATAGAGTATCATGACGGACCAATCCTTCCTTTCTTCTTAAGGTGGTGTCAGAATCAAATATTAATCAGGTTATCAATGTCCCAGTCTTCTTTCCAAATTCTTCAAATAAGGGGGAGTATATGTTACACCTTTTAGATGTTTACAGGCAATTACAGTTTTATATACACAGAACAAAAAAATTTTAGGAAAGCAGAACAATTGTCTCTTTTTCAGAGTCAAAATTAGGCAAACCAGTTTCTAAAGTGACATTGGCCAAATGGTTAACTGGTTGTTTTACCTTTGTTTATGATAAATTGGGCTTGTCTTTGTCAAAACCACCAGAAGCACATTCCACCAGATCTATGTCTATCTGTTCAGAAATTTTATCCAGAGCTTCATTGCAGGATATTTGTGCAGTTGCAACTTGGGCTAATCCTTATTCTTTTGTTGCCCATTACAAATTGAATCTGACCTGTAGAAGAAGGACAGCCTTTGGCTCAATGGTGCTCAGGAACATACTTCCTTAGAGTCCTCCAGGGATTTAGGTAGCTGGGAACTCTGTCCCAACAGTTGAGGAATGAATGAAAATTAAAACATCAGATAAAAAAGTTATGTACTCACCATAACATTCCATCTGTGTTGTCCATTTTCATTCTTCCTCAATTTCCCTCTCTCCCTCCCCATCCCTGTTTGACTTTCACAAGGATCGTAAGACGCTAAATAAACTATTGTTCCTTTGTTTGAGTCCCAGATTCTGTTTATTTATCATTTTCTAATACTTTCTAGTTTCATGGGCAGCAAACAAGATCTGACATATGTTAGATTACTAGGGCATTATGAGTAAGGGAGGAGCTTGAGAGTTTCAGTGTTCCATGAGCTGGTAAAAGCAGCCAAGTCAGATCTGAACCCAACAGTTGAGGAAGAATGAGAATGGATAAAACAAATTGAACGTTATGGTGAGTACATAACTTTTTTTTTATTCTACTTCAGCATTTAGTTTTTCTAGCTAAATCCTATAGCATCACTCTCACAATAAACTATTTTCCTCAGTATGACCAGGATTCAAAATCTGTCCAGACTTTGTTAGAGCCATAGTTATGATGATGACTCATACAACAATCTAACAGACACACAATTCAGAAATGAACAGCTGTCCATTTCTAAATCATGTGTGTTAGATTAGGACTGAGTGCCACCAAGCAATGAATAAATAGCATAGAGCAGGTCTACACTGTACCCTGTTCACTGTATCAGGGCAATGAGGCAAGCATACCGAACAGCAGTGCCGACTACACAGCAAGGCATTAGCACAAATGTTTCTCATGTTACAGCACTGCAAACATAGTTCATTACAAGGCATTTAATGTGTATGTTAAACCTAAATCCTGCACAAGGCACTGGAATGTGTAATAGCGCACAGGGAAGGGGGCACAGCAATACAGCACAATGTGTCCTAAATCTAAATGCTACACAAGACTGTGGGAAATATACAAAGGTGCAGAGCAATGAAACATTGTGTACTCTAAATCAACTGTCTACATAAAGTACTGGGGGGATATATAACAATTGTACAAAAGGGGCACAGAAGTGTATCACTCAGTATCCCAACTCTAGATACAGGGAGGTGAATAATAGTACACAGGATGTACAGCAATACAGCATCATGTATCATAGATCAATATACTGCAGGGCACTGTGAGATGTATAATAAATCATGGTGTACAGAGCAGTGCATCACTGTGTGTCCTACATTTAAATACAACACAGGGCACTGCAAGATATGGTACAGAGGGTACACAGTAACGCACCATCATATGCCTTACATCTATATACTGCAGAGGGCACTGCAAGATGTATAACAAAGCATGAGGTAGACAGCAGTGCATTACTGTATGCCTTACATTTAAATACTGCACACAGCACTACATGATATGGTACAGAGGGTACACAATAAAGCACAACCATATACTCTACATCTATAAACTGCACAAGGCACTGTGAGATGTATAACAAAGCATGGGGTAGACAGCAGTGCATTACTGTATGCCTTACATTTAAATACTGCACACAGCACTACAGGATATGGTACAGAGGGTGCACAATAAAGCACAACCATATACTTTACATCTATAAACTACACAAGGCACTGTGAGATGTATAACAAAGCATGGGGTAGAGAGCAGTACATTACTGTGTGCCCTACATTTAAATACTGCACAAGGCACTATGAGACATAGTACAGAGAGTTCACAGTAATGCGCCATCATATACCCTACATCTATATATTGCACAGGCTACTGTGAGATTTATAACAAAGCATGTTGTACAGAGCAGTGCATCACAGCGTGCCCTACATTTAAATACAACACAGGCACTGCGAGATATAGTACAGAGAGTACACAGTAATGCACCATCATGTACCCTACATCTATATATTGCACAGGGCACTGTAAGATGTATAACAAAGCATGAGGTAGACAGCAATGCATTACTGTGTGCCTTACATTTAAATACTGCACTGATGACTAGAAGATATAGTACAGGGTATATACAGCAATGCAACATCATGTGCCCTAAATCTAAATACTGTACAGGGTACTGGGTGATCATTAACAGCACATAGAATGTACATCAGTTCGACACTGCGTGCCCTAAATACGAATACTGCAGAGGACACTGGGAGATGTTTAACAGCAGATCCCCTTCATATGATCAAAATTCCGGAACATCGAACTTCTGATCATAAAAGACCAGAGGATTAAAGTTCCGAAATTTTAGACATTGTGAATGGAGATCAACGTACAATGTGGAATGGGAACTTTACAGTTTTCTTCACTGTAGTGTGATCTCGGATTTGGTAAATTTAAGTAGGGTGTGGGGGTGCAGATGAAATCAGAAGTTTTCACTTTGGTAGGTTTGATATTCTGAAACTTTGGTGTTCTGATTTGCAATGATCAGAGGTTTAATATCTTGATATATGAAGTAGACCCTTAACAGCACATAGCGCACAGAGCAGAACATTATGGAGTACCTCAAATCTAAATAATGCACAGAACACAATTTGATGTTTAACAAAACATGAGGTGCCCACCAATTCATTTTTGTGTGCCCAATCCCCCTCCAGTAATAATGAAATGATGTCAGTGATAGTATTGGGCATATCTACAGATCACTTTCACATTTAGGAAATCAAGTGTGTTTCTACTGTAAAAATTTAAATTAGCTGTTAATGTTTATGTCACACCCAGTTTGTCTTAAAAATAAACCATGTAATTTAAACCACATATACAGAGCATAATATATTGTAAGAGGAAGCATCTAGACTCCCCTGAGTCTATCACTTCGGATACAGACAGAGGGGTGGCTGGAAGTCCCTAGCCCCTTCTGAGGAAGAGTCTGTCTACCTGGACTGTTAGAAAAATATGCAAAAGTAATATGCATGCTTAGTGCATTCGAGGTTTAAAAGGGTTAATACATTTATTTGTTCACACTGCATGAATCTGCACAGCTATTAGAAACTTAACAAGAGGCATTTCATTTCTGCTAATGTCATGAAAATAACAAGAGACATTTCATTTCTGCTAAAGTCATGAAACTTAAAGAGATAGTATGCAGCTGCTAGATGCATTGATAAAGAAAACAATAGATTCTTGAAAGTATAAACCATAGTCAGCACTACTTGTACTAAAGTTAGAAATGTACCTTGAATCCAGACAAAATGTAACACATGTATTAGAACAGTACAATTGAAGAATTGAAAAGTTAAAATGGGCTAAAATAAGCCCAAGGCCAGGTTGTTTTTCTCAAAATGTTTTGCAAGCTAGCAAATAATCTAACCTAGTCAGCAATAAGTCTAATAACATTTTCTGTAGAACATACAGAAAGCTGTGTCTAACTACGTCAGCAATAGAATAGTAGCATTTTCTGTGTGGCAGGAAGAGAACTGTATAAGAATAACATACTAATCACCAGTAATTCAGACAAACCTTGTGCCTACATGCTTTGTCTCCTTGCTGCAAGTAATAAAGGGTGCCTTGCATGAACCTAACGTGAATTGGTCTTTGAAGTTTTTTCCTTTGACATGGACACATTTGGTTCCCGACCCTCCACCTCTTGGGTGTCTCCCCCTTTCGACCTACTTTTGTCTGTAGTGAGCCGAAAGGCATAGAGTGCTCCAGAGACCATGGAACCAGTTCAGAGGAGACCTAACAAATTTATTACAGCTCCAGAAAATAAGTCTTCCCTATCCAAAGGGGTCCCTGTTGATGCCATGGTGATAGCAGCAGCCACCAAGAAGGAACTTGTGAAAACTTCTTCATCTGTCCATCCGCCTAACAAAGAATCTCATACGATGGACAGGTATGGAACGCGTATGTTTTCTTCAGCAACCCTTATTTATTTATTTTATTTCCATTTGTTTACCGGGAAATTCTGACTGGACGCAGGTCCTTTTCAGCGGATGCCCGGGGAGAAAAGCTCTACATCATGTGTACATGATAAATAGAGATACAAAGTTGCAGCAATAGTAAACAACATTATAGGTTGCTGGCTTTAATACAGTAACAAGATATTGATTATCCACAGTATATACAGTAAATGCTGCAAGTTAAAATAGTTTCTTGTCGTTTATAATATTAGTAATAAAGTTGTCAGACAAAATTTTAAAGTATGTAAAGACAACTAGCTTTACTCTCAGGTCACTGAATTACTTGTCACACTTCACATGACTTCAGTGGGATTTCCTGAAGGAGCTAGGAGATACCCTGCAAGATCCTATAGCTGAAGGAGTTGTGAACAGGGCAGCTTCCCAGCTTACGACCTTGACCTCAGTGGTTAACTCCTCCATGAGGTTCATTTCTTATGCGGCAGATGGAGCGAGTAGGCCAGCAGGTACTGGAGTAGCTTTACGCAGACATTACCAGTTACAACGGTGAATAAAAACCAATAAATCCTCAAAGTATGGAACAAAACAGGAAAATCTTCTTAGTTTCCCTGGATTTTATTAGTCCAAAAAGTGAAAAACCAGTACACACAAAAAACATACACGCCAAGAAACTGTATTAACGCTCTTTCTTACACAGACATTCCCGGATGTGCCTCTGTCAATTTGCGGAACCTTTTAAGTCTTCATTTACCAACACCCACTTTGATGGCTCGTCCTTGTTCAGGCCTCAGGTAAAAGAGACTCTCACCAGGTGTGAACAGGATGGCAAGACTCTCTCTGCCATAAGAGTTCGTTTTTCCATTCCATCTAGACCCTATCCTAAAGGTCAGAAGAGTGGAAAAATGTGGTACCAAAAATCCCAGGGATCTTCGCCTGACACACGTGGTGATTTTTTTCTCAGAGGCAGAGGGGGAAACAACAACGGAAGACGCTGCCCTTGCGACAGAGGGGGTCCACAACAGCAGGGTAACAGAGATACTGCTAGACCCCTCCAGCACTGCTGAAGTGACGCCTGGCTGTCTCAGTTCCCCTCAAAAGACAAACATTCTATCCCAGATGTTCCACCCAGTCTTCAGGATCATGCAATCCTAGAGGCTCAAAGATTGCTAGAAAAAAGAGCCATCTAGGAAGTCCTCGTAGACCAAATCGGATGCGGAACTTACTCAAGGTTCTTTTCAGTTCCAAAAAAGAGAGGGGACAGGAGACCAATCTTGGATCTCAGCAAACTAAACCAATCAGTAAAAAAGACAGAGTTCCGGATGGTGACACTGCAGTCCATTCTTCCCTTCTTGGGTCAGGACAATTGGATATGCTCCATAGATCTCCAGGATGCATACTACCCTATAAAAATGGACAGGCAATCCTGGAGATTCCTACACTTCCGGCTAGGAGACAGTCATTATCAGTTCAGGGCCTTGCCCTTTGGTCTCACCACAGCCCCCAGAGTGTTCACCAAGTCTGTGGCAGTGGTCACGGGTCTATATTGCAACATCGAACACTTAAAACAGCGAACGATGTTACATAGACACATTTTCTGCGAAAGCTGAAAATGTCGAATCCAAAGAACAGCGATTTCTTTCCTAGGGAAAGAAATCGCTGTTCCAACCCCCACAAAAAAAAAATAAAAAAATTACACACTTCCAAACACATACATACACATACCCAATCCTAATTATAACCCCCAAAAACCAGTAAACAACTAAATACACATATGCACATAACCCAAACATACATTTAACGAAAAAAAAAAACAGTAAACATTTTAAACCATATGCACTTACCTTAACCCACACCTTAACCCTAAGGTCAGTAACTCTCGCACATTTGCATAAACAACTCCAAACACATACACACTTACCTTAACCCTAATTATACCCCTCCAAAACAAAAGTAAACAACTGAAAACACATACACACGTAACTCAAGCATACATTTAACACCAAATATAAAACAGTAAACACTTTCATACATATGCACTTACCTTAACCCGCACCGTAACCCTAAGGTCAGTTATTGTTGCACAATCATGCTCGGGAGCTATACTGGACAAGCGACCATACTACACGTCAGAACATAGCAAAACAACAAAGCGGTCAAGTGACTTCTTTCCCAGGGAAAGAATTCGCTGAACAGCCGCTTCACTGTTTTGCCTGTTCACTCTACATGTGTCGACAAAAACGCATTCGACATAATGCGTTTTCATTGTACTCATAGGAAGCCGTGGTCATGGCTCACCCGAGGCGTCTAGGATTCCAGGTGTTTCCATATCTAGATGACTGGCTCCTTACTGCTACCACTGAGCATCAACTGATTAAGGCACGGGACTACACAATCCAAACTTGTTCCCAGTTAGGCATCACCATAAACTACAAAAAAATCTGCCTTGTTGCCTTGTCAGTCTATTACCTTTATAGGGGCAGACTTAGATGCAAGATGCATGATAGCAAAATTGCCTCAAGACAGGGTGTCACCCATTCATCAGCAAGTTTCCTTTCTCATAAAGAAGACGAGTTCAGGCAAGATAAGTCTTACAAGTACTGGGCTCAAAGGCTGCAGCTATTATGCTAGTTCTTTTTGCACACTTCCACATGTGGATTCTACAGTGGCTTCTTTTTGCTCAGTGGTCTTTCCAGGATTTGCCAATGTCACACACTACCTTGATCATGGAATCTTGCAAAAAGGACCTACTATGGTGGCTTGTCTCCCCCCAGATGACTCTGGGCAGACCCTTTCTATACTCGTATCCGGTAGCCACAGTGACCACAGACACTTCCCAGATGGGGGGGGCATTATCTGGGATGGACTGTCAAAGGAACGTGACAACCTCACAAGTACCATTTGCACATCAGTGTTCTAGAGATGAGAGTGGTGCTTCTGACATTGCAAGCACTTCAAGACTGTCTACCTACTGGGAACATTACAATCCAGACAGACAATATATCAGTGGTATAGTACATCAACAAGCAGGGCAGAACCCGATCTTATCCCTTGTGTTGGGAGGCACTTTGAGTATGGCAATGGGCGATGTCTTCCCAACGTTTTCTGATTGCAATGCACATTCCCGGGAAAATCCAACGTGATAGCGGACAGGCTCAGCAGGGCTATCCTCATGCCTCATGAGTGGTCCCTGAAGCAAGACGTTGCGGACTTGATTTTCCACAAACGGGGCCAGCCATGCTGCAATCTTTTTGCCAGTCCCCTAAACAACAATGCAGCAGCTACTTTGCCCTAGTTCCCCCAACAGGAAAGTCACCCAGGGATGCACTTGTTCATGATTCACCTCCGGGACTACTATATGCTTTTCTGCCTTTCCGTCTCATTCCAAAGGTACTTGGAATGCAGAATCACTGGGTTGCAAACTCATCCTCATTGTTCCTTAATGGCCTCGTCAGATATGGTTTCCATTTCTTTGCCATCACCTTCAACTGGAGCCTTGAATACTGGACCCAGTTGCAGACCTCCTGGCGCATCAGTCAGGTGGGCTTCACCCATCCCTTCAAACTCTCAAGCTGACTGCTTGGTTACTCCACTTCCAGTCTTAGCCAGGCTCCCAAACATTTCCCCTGCTGTACAACACATCCTAGTGTTCTCCCACAAGCCCACTACCAGGTGGATTTACACTAGCAAATGGAAGAGGTTCTCTTATTGGGCCAAGAGTAATAACATTGATCCTTTTACGGCTCCTCTTCACAAGATTCTTGACTTTCTGGCCGAAACCTTCGAAAATGGGGCAGCTGCAGCTACTATTAGGGTCCAACTGGCTGCCATCTCGTATTTTCATGTAGAAGACTTGGGTTCTAACATTATGTCCCATAAGTTGTGCAGAGCATTCTTGCACTTTTACGGCCCCCTGTAAGAGAACCCCCCCCCCCCATGGGACCTAAACTTGGTTTTAGATTCAATGGTTCTGCCTTTCTTTGAACCAGCAACATCTTGCTCCCTGAAGTTTCTATCTTGGAAAACCCTCTTCTTGGTGGCTATAACCTCAGCTAAATAGGTTTCTGAATTACATGCTTTGTCTATTCACCTGCCATATCACATTTTTCACAAAGATAGAGTCTCTCTAAGGACCAATGCTTCTTTCTTGCCAAAGGTTTGCTCTGAGTATAACTTAAATCAGTCCATTGAGCTTACTGTGTTCTTCCCCAATTATGGCAACAAGGCAGAGTATAGATTACACCAATTGGATGTTCATAGACAATTATGTTTTTATTTACACAGGACCAAAGACCTCAGAAAATCAGACCAATAGTTAATATCCTTTGTGGACAGTAAGCAAGGTTATCCAGTTTCTAAAGTGAATTTATCAAAATGGCTGTCAGACACAATCACTTATTCATATGGTTTGCGTAAAAAGATGCTTCCAGGAAGGCCCAGAGGACATTCAACCAGGGCCTTAGCCACCTCTGTTGCCTTCCAAGCCAAATTGCCTTTAGATTCAATTTGTGCAGCAGCAACATGGGCAAATCCTCATACCTTTATCGCTCATTACAAAGTGGATGTGGTCTCCTAGAATAGGGCATCCTTTGGTTCCACGATCCTGAAGAGTTTGTTCCAGTGAGCCACCCAAGAACCAGGTGCTGGGGATGTGGTCCCAGTCTGCAGGAATGAAGGTGAGATGGGACAACATAACATAAAGAAGTCATGTACCTACCATAACATTCCCTGTTTGTTGTCCTTCATCTCACCTTCCTTCTTGTGTCCCCCCCCCTCCTTCCCCCTTCCTGGAGGTTTGAGAGGAGCTCTTTGTTGATTACACTGGCTGAGTTTCCTGCTGACATACCAGGTTAGTTAACCATACATTGTCTTTTCCTCTTTCCTTCCTACCTTGATGTATAACAGCTTAGTAAAAACATTTTTTTTTACTGTATATGTCTAGTGCGGGCTATTACAAACGAGATCTGGGTAGCTGCCGCTAGGCATGTTGGGATAAGGGGTAGCCTCGAGCCAGTAAAAGCTCTCAAGCTATAGTAAGTCAGCCAAGTTGGAGCCGAGGATCAGCTCTGAACCCAACCAGCAAGAAGGAAGGTGAGATGAAGGACAACAAACATGGAACGTTATGGTAGGTACATAACTTCTTTTTAACAACTTCTTGTAACAGACATCCTATGCCATGTGTCCTGAATTCCCTTGAAGGAGGTAACAAATCTGATGAAAATGGAGGGGGGGAATATTCAGGAATAAATAGTGTTGTGCGAAACACTCATTAATGATACTGCCTTAAACATTCCTAGAAACTAGTGTCATGAAATGTGACTAGATATGTCTGAACTAACTCTGTTTGAAATTAACTGCAAAAACATTTAATTTAGAGGCATGTCTAGCTACAGTACATGACTACAGGAAAGTTTGCAAACTGCCCCCCCCCCCCCCCCATCGTGTTCAGAAGGGCATCTCACCGAATAAACCCCCTTCAAACTGACATTGAGATATTCCACTCTATTGTTGTCTTCTAATACAATTTGAATAAACCAGTCTTTGAGAATGAAAAAGATGACCGTGTTTTATCTTTGAGAAACTTGTGCTTCCCCTCAAAATGACTATTCCTTGACTAATTGTTTTGGGTTATTTAGAGAGGTGCAGGTTACTCGTATGAAATAAATATTGTTTACTTACTAACTGAAAGTTGCAGCAAAAACAGAAAACTGTCAATGAAATGCTAGCATATTGATTCATATCATGTATTTCATTTAATACGCAGGAAATCCTGAAGAACCTGAGACATGATGTGAAGGAGGAAAGTGAAGAGCAGATGAGAAAACTGTGTCAAGATCTGGAGGAGAAGGCTCTGCTGAGATTTTCCTCAGCGACAGCAGAATGCCTCCTGTCTCACAGGGAGCTAATACATCAGGCTGTGACTGGTATCACGTCCTCGGCAAGCAGCCTCACTGAGAAGATTTCAAGGAAAATCGAAGAGCTGCACGAAAATCAGACATTCTCTGAAATGGGGATCCACGATTTCCATAAAGAAGACATGGGCAAGTTACCATCAACGGCAAATAATCTGTGGTAAAACAAAGTGATATATTAAGTTTTATTTTGTTTATTTTTTAGTCGAGTAAACTTGTAACCTAAAAAAAAGTAGGTCTCATCTTGAAATATTTTAGCTGCATATTCTACTGGAATGAGACTACTTTCAAGGTTTTTGATTTTCTCCTGTCATTCTAATTTTCCTTTGGTTTTCATTGTCTTTAGCTTCCCATATTTACTACTATGTTCATGTAGTTTGCAATCCCTTTCATAAAGTTAGAGATGTTTCCGATAGTAGGAGAAGTCCATCAGTGTTTTTCAAACTTAGAAGCAGAAACTCATTTTAAGTCTTGTTTAACATGTGGTAGAAAACATGAAATTGCTGATAATTTTCTAGCCAGCATAACAACCTGCTAGTTCACATTTATAAAATCATAGTGGTTCTCTTTCTGATGACATGCTGACATGTTTGTGCTATTACAATATCAGAAGTATGACTGATACACTTCTAGTTTTCCTGTTTAAAGCGCTATACTGTTACCTGGTGCTTCATGTTCCAGTACTGAAGGGTTTGATTCTCTCAGCCGCTCTTTGCCTAATGTGTGACTGGTTTTTGGGCAGCTCTTCATTTTTACTTGATATTGCTGTGATCTATCCAAGTGAAGACATGGGCATTGTAACTACTTAATTGGGCATAGTTACAAATTAAGGTTGTATTAGGTTTAGCAATGTCTTTTTACATAATACCCGACAAAGTAACCAAACTCAGCAAGTACGGCAAGGACACGGCACCAAAAAGGGGAATTCCAAACACAAAAAGAAAAATGCCAGCCCAAAGTGGTGTGCATAAAACAGTTTAATGTGACATAAACAGACCAGTTTCAGTTACTAATAACAAGCCTTCCTCTTACACTGAGGAAGGTTTGTTATTTGTAGCCGAAACCAGTCTGTTTATGTTACATTAAACTCTTTTATGCACACCACTTTGGGCTGGCATTTTTCTTTTTTTGTTTTTACATAATATCCTTGCCTTGGTTAATATATATATATATATATATATATATATATATATATATATATATATATATATATATATATATATAGTTTACCTTTACAGGGTCACAAATAAAATATGCGACCCGTCAAATATCCGAGTCAAAAGATCGGAAACTGCGCTTTTGAATGCTTAAAACAGTGAAAGTGCCACAGCTACACATTGAATTTGACATTCCGGGAATGTCGAATGTGTTCGAAACACCCAACATTTCCAGATGTCTCCAAACACCAATATGAAGTGGGGCAAGCCCCCCTGCACCCCCTGCTAATTTAATATACTAACTCCGAGATAGCACTACATTGAGGGAAGGGGTACATGTTCCGATCCCCACTGTAGTGCTATCTGCACTCAGAATGCCGAATTCACATGATAGAATGCACACTGGTATTCACTCATTTGAATTCAGAATTATTTTTTTCGACATTTGGAAATTTTGCAGTTGTACTTTTGGACTTTAGAGCATCACAGAAAGCGATCACGACCTTATGAAGGTAAACCTATATAGATATTGATATAGATATAAATAGATAGATATATGCAGATAATGTATATATAAATACACACACACACATACACACACACACACACACACACACACATATATATATATATATATATATATATATATATATATATATATATATAAAACCTTTAAAACAACCATATTACAAAATGACTACATAGAGATTCATGTGTCAGATCACTGCACTCCTCATATGGGACACAACATGAGGTGGCAACATGATCTTGTAGACAATCTTATAGGTTATCTCAACGATGCAAGAAAGGGTAAATGATTCCAGATATTTCCTTCTACTTGTTTCATGGAAGTGATCATGATGTATCTGATAAGATGCTAGATGCCTACGCGTACTCAATGTTTGACCCTCTGATGGAGTTTTAAAATCAGAGAAGCCAAGAAAGTAATTTCTTTTCCTGAAGTGTGAGTCTGGGGTCTATATCACGTAGTCGAACTGCAATAAGTTCGAATACGTGAATATCAAATTGCAAACGCCGAAGTTTAACTACTATGAAAACACAAAAGATCGTAATATAGGTTTCCGAAAAGTTATAGTTGACCCTTCCGTACTCACTGCCATTTAG
Organism: Protopterus annectens; assembly: GCF_019279795.1. Taxonomy (NCBI): domain Eukaryota; kingdom Metazoa; phylum Chordata; order Ceratodontiformes; family Protopteridae; genus Protopterus; species Protopterus annectens. The sequence goes on from NC_056743.1 coordinate 782,581,350, forward strand.
AATCATTGTGATGAAATCATGCATATGCATGAAGTAGGGTAATGAATAAAGTAAAGTTTGATAAGCATAAATAATGTGTATTCATGGAAAGGTGTTCCATAATATATATATATATAAATAACGTAGATAAATGTCATGATGTTTATAATGACATATGCTGTTTCTGATCTGTATAAAAGTATAGTTTTTACGTTTTATTCCATGCGCTTAGCTCTAACCGAATTGCAATATGGCTGCCGAAGCATATCCTGCTCCTTGAATACTAGGTACAATTTGCGAGACTGTAATGCCACAAAAGAGAACAGACATGTTGCACATGGATGGATATCTCCATAATTTAGAGAAAACCATCAACAAAAAATGGTGCTGGTGCTGTAGATTTAAGATGTTGCATAAATGCAGAGGTAGGGCTATTACGGAAAAGGTAGCTGACGGAGAATGTCTGTTAAAGTCGGTTAGTCACCACCATACTCCTGATGTGACAGGTAGAAAAGTATATTGCCTACCATGTGTTAAAGGAAACTGCAAGGTTAAGTACAAGTACACCAGCTATAGTGGTGGATGATGTTGTCAGTAACACATCTGTTGAAACTGTTATGAGTTTACCTTCTAGGAGGTCAATGCTGCAACAGGTTAACAGAGTCAGAAGGAGAAAAATGCTGATGTATAAGTCTGTGCCTGCAAATATTAGTGCAGTGGATACAACTAAATATATGTTAAAACAGGGCACTTTCATACAAGCTCGGAAGGCAGACATATATACTAATACGCATGTATTGGTGTTAAGTACCAATGAAAATCTGCAAGATTTATGCACTACACAGATATGGTATATGGATGGTATATTCCTTACAACCGGAAGACTTTGTAGGCAATTGTATACCATTCACGGGTTGATATCTTTCGGGGATTCAACTAAATGTTTACCACTAGTGTTCTCTTTAATGTCAAAGAAGTCGTACATGGCATTTCAACTTTCTGTGGGAATGTGTTCATGAATTATTGTCCTCACTTCACTTAGAATATACAGTGAAATATATTCTGACAGACTTTGCGTTGCTGCCATTAAGAGTGTTAAGCATAATTTCAATTCTGTGGAAAGCAAGGGATGTTTCTTCCATTTTACACAAGCATTGTGGAGAAAAGTACAGTCGCTTGGGCTAGCTAGTGTATATGGTAAAAGTGCTAAATTGCAGTTAGATGTCAAAAGACTGATAGCTCTTTCTTTTGTCAGTGTGGAAGATGTAGGAGCAGCATTTAACTGCATTAGTGAAACCTTTTACTCTGATGCTAAGGAGTTTTTGTTGTACTTCTATGAAGTACATATCCTAGGCAGTCCTAGAAAGCAGCAAACAAGAACTACTGCAGTTACTAGATTCCCTCCAATCTTTCCAGTTGAGTTCTGGAATGTACATTCTCTGAACCAACTGTCACTACCCAAAACACAAAATTATGTTGAGGGATGGCATAGGCATCTTAGATGCTTGCTAGGTAGAAGCATTGCCAACATACCATCTGTAGTTAACGTTCTTGTCAGGGAGCAGAACAGAGTTGATGACATGCGGTTATTTATGAGATCAGGTTGCCCTTCGTCACCAAAAAAAAAAATACATTGAAAGACAACAGAGAGTGCAGGCTGTCATACGAAACAAGTCAGAGTATACTGCCGTGGAATTTGTTAAAGCCTTAGCTATGCTTTTAAAAGTGTACTTTTACAATGTCGGTGGCAAAGTGCACAATGTGTTGTAAATACTTAGGTTCACTTTCTTTGCTTCAATTTAGTTTAACATATGTTACAATTACAAATGGATTTAATGTGCAAGTGACAGATATATCTAGTCGCACACTTTAGTTGTTATTCACGTAGATGTATATATGGTAGGTTCACTTTAGTTTAACATATGTTACAGTTACAAATTCATTTAATGTGCAAGTGAGAGCTATATCCATTCGTACACTTTAGTAATTATTCACGTGCATGTTTATAGTGTAGGTTCACGTGGCAGATGGATTGTGTTATGGAATGTTTCACCGGTGTAGTGCTTGTGTGTTATCTTTATTATTTTAGGTAGTACGGGTACAAAGCTGGCCAACCGTTGCTATTCGAAGTTCCAAAATTCGATCTTTTGTGTTTTCTTGTTGTTAGACTTCAGAGTCTGAGGTTCAATATTCACGTACTCAAAGTTATTGCAGTTCGACTACGTGATATAGACCCTGTGTCTGCATTTAAGCTGTCTAACTTATATAGCCATTTAGAGCTGTTTTCTGCATTGCCTGTTACTATTTCTGCATTTCCTTTTTTGCTTTGAGTAAATTTGCATTTTATTTTTTACTTTGAGTAATCTTTTTTCCCAATGTTTTGAACATCCTGGATTTAAGTAGTGGTTTGATGTAAGTGACAGACAATTTACCATTTGTTTTATTTTGTTTTCTTGACTGATATGTATTGCACAGAATACAACTCAGCCTTGTCTTTTGATAGGACTGAAGAGGCCTGCACCACAGGCGCTCAGTGTTTGATTCTCTGGTGGACTTTTAAAATGAGAGACAGAGCCAGGAAAGTACTTTAATTGTGTGTGTGTGTGTGTGTGTGTGTGTGTGTGTGTGTGTGTGTGTGTGTGTGTGTGTGTGTGTGTGTGTGTGTGTGTGTGTGTGTGTGTGTGTGTGTGTGTCTGCAGTTAAGCTGCTTAACTGATACAACCATTTAGAGTTGCTTTTCATATTGCTTATTACTGTTTCTACATTTTATTTTCTGCTCTGAGTAATCTGCATGATGTGGTGTTTTGGTCATCCTAGATTTAAGTAGTGGTTTAATCTAAGTGAGAGACAGACAAATTACTGTAGGTCTTTACCTTTTAACACTTGGGCTTCAGATGGATTTCATTTGATTTTCACTGGTTATTGGTTATTTTGTTTTTTCATTAATACTTGCAGCAAAGAGCTGCACTGAGAGGTAGTTGCATTTACATGGTGGATAGTGCAAGTAAATTCTCTTCTACTATTGAAAGGGTACTTTCTTACTGCCTTGCTCTGTTCTGTCAAAAGACCTTTTGCTATGCTATGCTGAGCTGTGTGAAGTTGCAGAGAGATGAGTTAACTTGAGCAGATTTCTGCAGTCCTTCTCTTAGCTGTACTTTCCTGCATTTCTCTAGATCAGCAAACATCCCCCTGTATTATTTCTCCTTCCCATCTCTAGCCCTCACTAACCTTCATCACACAGCAGTACTTGTCATCATGGAGAAACAGAGGACTGATCCTCCTTCTACTGCCAGCCTAATAGCACATGGTATCCTAAGGCAGTGTAAGACCTGTCTCATACTCACTGAAAACAAATTCCCATTTAACCCAAAGGACACTATTTTTGAGAGGTGTAAATACTTAACTAAGCTGAAGGCATCCCTCTCTCTAAACTAATAGCTTGGAATGAGTTTAATAATGTCTTACATCCACCTACTGTAAACAACAAACTGTCTTATGCTGATGCTGTTTAAAAAATCTCTACCCAAGCCTCATAGAAATTCTAAGTCTAGGCATCAGTTTAAACCCCTCAGATCTACCTCCTGCATGCTACCCAGCATCAGCAGGTCTAAACCAATATGCAGCACCCTCTGACACTACAGTAAGCACAGCCACAAGACGTGGTCACACAACCAGTATGCAAAAGCCCTGAAGGCATCAGGACTAAGCTTGTATATCTGGCAATGTCCTGGTCATAGGTAATTCCATAGTTTGACTCCATAGTTATAAACACAAATGTTCCATTTACTAGGCTGAGCAAGGACAGAGTAACGGCTAGCTGTCTTTCAGGTGCCAGGATCTAAAATGTCAATAGGACCTCAACTCCCTTCAGCCCAAGTAAACGTATGACCTGATTATTGTGCATATGGGAGTGGATGACTTGTGGCACATCTCCTTGGGAAAAATATGAAGATGGACACGATGGTGCTGTCACAGCACACATCTGAATTGGATGTGAAATGAAACTGGTATTGAGTAGTATTCTACCACTGCAACAATCATGCTGCAGTACAAACAAAATATAGTTGATTTTAATTATTGGTTCAGCTACGGTCACCATCTTAAGGAGATCTAACATACATCAGCCTTGGAGGAGATGACTGACAACCCCAGATGCTCTGCCATAAATGACCTACAGTGCTCTCTCTTTTCATGGCTTCCATATACTGGCCAAGACCCCCCCCCCCCCGCACATTGCCTTTTAGTAAGCAAGGTCGGTCTCCTCAGATTATCAAAATAGCCAAGTCAAATTCAAAACAATATTAAGGTGGCACTGTTCAATGCTAAAAGCCTTAACACAAAATTAATTCCTTACAAGCATTCCTAATCCTAGAAGTAGTTACTGAAATGTGGCTTCAGTACAGCAATTATCATTCCAGTGGGACTGGGATTTAATGCCTAACACTTCTTCGGTCACAATGCCTAATTCTAAAGTGTATCTGGAGAGGAAGTATCTGAGTTCCTAAAAAAACATTTCACCTCCGGACTCATAACACAGAACAATGATATTGAAATCCTCCACATCCTTTTCATAATAAACAAAACTCAGTACTACATCATTTCCAGCTACTATACACCCTTTATAACCTCATCAAACCACAAGGCATATCTAAAGTTATTAACATCCCTCACTATATAAACCAATGCTGTATTGGGGTGATGTCCACTACTCTTCCATAAATTGGGAATCTATACTACTGCAAATAAGTATACACAAAGATTCCTGGACTTCATTAACGCCAACCCCTTAAACCAACTAGTCTAAACCCTAACAAGGGGCTCAAAAATATTGGACCTGGTTGTCATCAACCTAGTCACCCTTAGTTCAGCATCTATAGTTACCAAATCACTGTTCAACTCAGACCACCATGCAGTAACACTTACATTAAGTGCAGGACCCGAGTTACCTCCTAACACCTCCATCTTCAGACACTTCACAAATGCAAATCTTCTCCAAGTAGCTGATGACCTGATGAAATTCAAGCACATTCCTCATCCTGATGACCACGCATCGCATCATCACATATGCCCACCTCCAAGCTTGCGTTGAGGCCTCCATCCCTTAAGGTATAAATACAGTGCCAAATATAAGGAATAAACTCAGTTGGTGAAAACCTAGCATTAAGAAACTTTACAAAAAGGGGGAGAAAAATCATATCATGTGAAAGCAATGGTTAACACCCCATCAGCTAAAGAAGAACTCAAAAAGATTAGCAAAAAAATTTAAAATAAAATCAAATCCTGCAAAAGCAATTATGAACTGAGACTTGCCACTCATGTGAAGGATAACCACAAAGCTTTCTTTAGCTATGTTAGGAACCTCAGAAGTAATACCCAACAATGATCTGAATTAACACAAAATAACACCACAGACTTATCCCCTGAAAACATAGCTGACATACTATCATGCAAATTTACCCTATCTCTTCCTAATTTTCCACAACACATTAGTATGGGTATGCCACCTCACTCTGCCTCACCCCCAGTCACTTTTGATCAAGCCCTAAGTGTTCTTTTTCTATGGCTAATGACACTAGTTCCATGAACTTGGATAATGTGCCAGGCTGGCATATTAGCTCTGTGAACATGGATAATGTGCCAGGCTGTCTTCTTGTCAACATCAAACTGTTTGGATGATTCTTTATTAAGTATATTCATTCTCAAATTCTCCACTGTATTCTTGCCAGAGATATAGAGAACTGCCATAGTCATCCCACTCCACAAATGGAGGATTCGTTAATGGTTTGGCAAACTATAGACGTATAAGTCTCACAAGCCTTATCTGTAAGGCAACAGAGTGCATCATTATGGAACATATTAACAAAGACATAGGCAGTCTTCAAACCCTGGACCTAATCTGGTCTGGATTTGTTAAAGGCAGATCCTACCTTCTAAACACCTGGTGGACTCTTTTGAAGAAGTTAAAGAGGCACTGGACTCAGGTATATCAGCTCACAATGCATATCTGGACTTGGACAAAGCCTTTAATGCCATTCCACATTCTGGCATCACTGATAAGATAATTAAACTAAACGTAAACCCCTATGTTACCTACTGGACAGGAAGTGGCTCATGGACAGAATCCAGTCTGTTAGTATTGTAGGCGCACTCTCAACCAGAAGAGTAGTTACCAGTGGATTACCCCAGGGATCTGTACTGGGACAACTCCTCTTTGATATCTACTTCTCTAATATCAATGTCAACAGAAAGGGCTTGTGACTGAAGAAGTTTGCCGATGACCACAAACTGAGAGCTGTCATAAGCACACCAACTGATCATCAGAATCTCCAAGAAGGCCTAACACACACAAACAAGTGGTGCTTAAACCACAGCCTCAAACTAAATCCAAGAAATACAGCATTGTGTCCATTGGCAAGCCCAGGCACCCATGCTACTATCACATAAGAAACACCCTAAAAATTAGCTCACATCATTAAGGACTTGCATACTTTCAGTCACTGCGAACTATCCTTTGACGACCACTTTACCAATATTGTTCAGATGTCCTTTTATATAGTCAGACTGATCACCAGGGTTATATCTACTACATCAAAGGAAATCATAATCACCTTCTACTCCTCCCTTATCAGGACAGCTATAGAACATAGTGTCTGCTTTGGTATGTACTTATCTAAGTACATGGCCCAGTTCGAGAGTCCATCATGTTTCCTTACTAAGACAATCAAGGATATGCCCATGTTAAGCTTCCTCGACCTCCTTAAGGTATGTACTCTAGAGATGGGACTGTTGCCTAGCCTACAGAGATTCAAAGGATCATAGTCATAGGAGGTTACTTGGCTAATGGCCCTGGGGCCCTTACAAGCCTAGCCAAGTTAAACCCTTGTTCCCAAGAGTGTCCATTTAATGCAGACACTAAAATCAGCACCTATTGCCCCTGTCCAAGAGGGGCACTAGCGGAACCCCTGGGGAGAATTTTCAGTTATCCATCCAGTCATCCAAACTGCACTTAAACAGGGTCAATGAGGGGCTCTGTTTAACATGAATTGGAAGCCTGTTCCAAAGGTGAGGTAACCTCTGGGAGACAAAACTGGTGCTCCAACAGGTTCTGTTGATGTTGCATACCAGGTTAAGGTCTTAAGAGTGAGTGACCCATGTGCCATTTGACTTGCAAATGTGCAGCATTTCCATTAAAGTAAGGTCAGAGATTGTCTTATGCAAGGCAACAGTTGCCTCTGAGCAGTCTGTAAGACAGAGAGTAAAGTGACAATGATTTCAGTCTGTCAACATATGGCAGATGCTGGAGGCCCTGAATTTTCTTTGCAAGGTACCTTTGTGGTCTCTCCAATTGCTGTAGGTGCTTGGAAAGGTACATAGCAAAGGGAGCATTGTATTCTATTATTGGCAAGATGAGGGAAGAGTACAGGGGGGTTATTACCTCTTTTTCTGGAGGCAATGCTCTTACTTATGAAATGAGCAATATAAAATGCCCTATTACCTCCATGGAGACATGGTGCTCGAAAGTAAGGTTGCTGTCAACCTGTGTGCCTGGATCTCTCACCACTGAACATGTTCTTAGGGTGTTGCTATTGATGTGGTAGCTTGCAGAAACACCGCCCTTGCCAAAGAGGATAATAATGCATTTTTTTGCATTTAGTGTATGACCATGACTTTGGCACCAGTCATTAGTTTGTGTAAGTCCCTCTTGCAGGATGTTGACATAATTTGCAAACTCAATGACTGCTCCCAGTTTGCAGTCATCAGTAAACTTTGTCAGCCACAGATCTTTAGTTTCTGCCTGGACTTTAGAGAAGTAGACTCCAAACAGTAGGGTTTTCCAAAACCGAACCCTGTGGGACACCACTGGTTACTGGTCTGCTGGAGGAGGTAAAGTCCCCTATTTTTACTGTATGAGTTCTATCAGTGAGCCAGTTCAGAACCCACCTGACGATATATTGGTTGATACCCAACTGGGTGAGTTTATCAATAATGCCCGAGTGGGGGATTGTGGCGAATCCCTTGGCCAAGGCGAGGTAGGCCATTTGCAGAGATTTACCCTTGTCTAGGGCTTTGGTGACTGTCTCAAAGAAGTCCACCAAGTTTAACAGATATGATCTCCCCTTGACAAAGCCAAACTGGGTGGGGTCAAGCTTTTGGAGATCTCCTATATCTTTATTGATAAGGTCCATAATGATTCGCTACATGGCCTTGCAGATGAGGCTTTTCCAGCTAATGGGTCTGTAGTTCCTAGGGTCATTGGATGCTCCCCCTTTGTGCAAAGGGATGACAGTAGCTGTTTTTAATTTCTCTGGGATGAAGCCAGTGCATAGGCTGTGTTTGAGAAGAGTATCCAGTGGTGTTGCTAATTCCTGTTTTAACCCATGTAGAAGACAGCATGGGATGTTATCTGGTCCCATAGAGGCTGTGTTTTTGGCCTTAGAGAGGGCATTTAAGACCTCTTCTTTAGAGATGCTAGGTGATGGACAGATGGTAGGAATGCTTACCGGTATGTGTGACAGGGACAGGTGAGTGAAATTTTCACTGAACCTGTCAGTTAGTAGGTGTGCTATATCCATAGGTTCTGTATATGTAGTACCATTACCTACGAGTTCAGTACAAATCTAGGACTTTCCTTTGAGGTTATGAATGTAACTAAAGAACACCTTATGGTTGTCCTTGTGATGCCCGTGCACTAGCTCAGCAATCAAGGAGCCTCAATCCTCACCACTAACACCAGTGAGGGGGCCTCCATATAGGAAAAAGGGTAATAAATACAGACACAGTAAAGTACAATTTCCCTTAAGAGCACACAGAGATCACAGTCAGTCTGGGCCTGGTTGCTTCCTTTCTCTCCAGGTCCCCAATAAGACTCCCCACTGGCACAGCTATAGGGTCCAGATCTCAGCCTAGTGGGCAAGCTAAAACCTCCAGTACCCTCTCTGTCCAACCAGTGCTTCATGTCCCTGCCCAAGTAACTGACACACACTTTGAGATAAGAGTTTATACAACCACACAGACACTCCTGGGGAAGGCTGGCACAGGTTCTCCAGCGTGCCCCTTTTACCCAGACTATACAGTAGAAATCACTGCCATCACCCAGCTAATATTTATCAGCTACTCAAAGGCCCTTATGAAGGGTGTCCAATTATTACTATGCAATACTATTATCCAAATGGTAAGTGCAACCAAACAGTCAAGACTTATTTGGAGTGACTTGGTACAGTATCACTATATACATGCAATGCACTGTTAGAGCTTAACTTATCTCTACACAAAACAGCCGCAGTTGAAAGGTTTAAAAATATTTAATAATAAATAATAAAAACACAAGACACTACTTCTTACTACACAGTGCTAGTCAAGGGTTCAGAGATCACAAATAAATGTTTAAAATAATACCGCAGAAATGTTCTGACATCACAGAAAAACACTTAATCCTGTCTTCCTAATTCCTAGCTATTTCAAAGAGAACACACTAAAGTCTAAGATCCTACTTACATATAGAAACAGGCAGTGTTAGTGATGTTGGATGTTCTCAAGACAAATGTTCTGATGCTTTCATTCTTTCTGTCCTTAAATTGATAACACAGTATCACTGGTTCATTTCAGATTACATAATTTCTTTCTGGTTCCCAGGCTAACAGACTCTCAGAGGTTAATAGCCCCTTTGATCTTGCAGCTGGTCAGGAACCAGAGCAATAAAATAAATTATACATGCAAATTTTAGCCATTAACTCTGGCCTCAAAACAATAGGCAGATTTCCTTCATCCAGACATATCGGCTCTGAATTTTGACATCAAAGACAGTCATAAAATGCTTTGCTTAGCTTTCTTACAGCAGAGTGCACTGTTGTTACATTTTTGCAGTTCAATATCCAATGCAGTTCACATTTAAGAGAACAACCTGTGGCTTACATTAATATTTACAAATGACAGAATTATCTACAAAATTATATCTGGCTAAGCTGGCAGCCTTCACCTATCTTCACAGTCCTTAGTTTGGGAAGCTAATATGGATTTGTAGTTAGCTTTGGGGGACTTCACAAGGAGTCTTATTTGCTTGTTTAAGTTGAGGAGAGAGTATTTTCAGTTTTGAGACCTTTCCTTCCTACTCTTAGACAGCAATTTCATTTTCTTATTGTATAGCCTGTTAATGGCAGATGTCCACTAGGCAGGTTTGTTCTTCCTTGAAGATCTTACTTTGGTCCTGGCAGCTACAGCAGAGTCAATACAGTTGTATAGGTGTTTATATAAAGCATTGGTGTATAACCCACCATAGGTGTCCATTCCATCTGTAAGGGGAGGGGCTTTGAAGCTATATATGCTGTCTCATAAAAGGTAATTGGCCTTGGAAAAGTTTTTTATTCTTGTTGCTGCTAAGGGGGAGGCATTTGGTGTTATAATTACTACTAACGAGACTGATTTGTGATCAGACCTCACCAGGGAGGGCAGTGCATTGGGGGTAGTGCAACAGTCCCCCATGTTGGTGAGCACCAGATCTGGGATATTTGAGCCCCTAGTAGAGTTGACAAAATCCAAAAACCTTTGGGCAAGTGAGTTAGAACATGTATAATTTACCTAGACAATGGAAGGCTAATTAAAGTTGCCCAAGACCAGGGTGTTCTGTTGTATCTTGATTGACTCAAGTAGATCCAAGTAGACTGAGTGGATGTCCTGATTCATAGAGAGGGTCCGACAAGTGGCAATGACCTGAATAGAGGTCTTACCAAAAGTCAGTTGCACCTGAAGTAATTCCAGGGACTCATGCTTATGACCAATCTAGAGGTGTATTTAGTTCTCATGCCTTCAGTTTGTGGTCTGAATATGTGGAAGGAAATGTAACCTGGTATGGTTGGGGTGCTCTCCACAGCCTTAAACCAGGTTTCTGTGACTGTACAAATGTCAGCATCTTCCAAGGTAAGGGCTGCTTCCAGTGAGTGCAGTTTCAGGTTTAGACACCTAGAGTTTAGCAACATAACCTTGACATTGTTTTTAGAGGGTATTTTTATGTCGGGAATTTTGTTCTTGTGACATTGTCTAAAAAAGGCACTATGGGGGAGGCAAGAGCCTTAGCCAGTAACCTAAATCCCAAGGGTGACAGATTAAGACCATCTCTGGCAAAGCATGGAGGTCTGTCGACCATATCATCCTAGGCTGAAAGATACTGGATCCCCTTAGAATGACACCAGAAACTTAGCCAATTGTTGAAGTCAATCATTTTTATTTTGTATTGTGGCATCATCCTAGGTGAGGGTAATATGCTGCTTAAGGCTAGGGATATACCTGCCTGAGACACATAGTCAGAGAACTCAGTCATGTCTCTCTTCATATATGCCAGTGAGGGTAGTCTCTAGTTGTTAACAGTACATGCTGAGTGACTTAAGTGCATGTGTGATGTGGAGGATCCTGGCACCTGACAGACAGCTGACTATAACCTTTTCCTTATACAACCTGGTGAGAGGGACATCTCTGTGTCTGACAACAGAGTCACCTATGACTAAGATGCTTGGCTTTGTGTTATGCCTTATGGGTTTCTCTGATGAGACACTGGTTTGTGAGATGTTATGTGTACTATGTTCTGCATGAGATGTATTATGAGCAGTGTGATTGTGTTTGGAAGGTGTCTGGTGTTTAGGTAAGCTTCTGGTAAGGAACTCCACATATGTGGGTTTATGTGTTGTTTGTTTGGTTGGTGCAGGAGGTGTGGTGTGCATGCTGACAACCTGCTTAGTGTCAGATGAACTGACTGGTGAGCAAGAGAGCCTGGATTCTAGGTTTTAACATAGATGCATCTCTCCCATATTGAATTTGTGTAAACTAGAAGTGGGTTGTCAGTGTACATGAGGCAATTGCTACATTGCCCCAGGATGCCCATGTCAACCAGGCTGGCTGGAGAAACTGTGGGAAATTGTTCATTCATAATGCTAGGTAAGTTTTAATGCGGTCAAAAACAGGGAGAGGACAGGAAGGAATAGGTAAAGTAGAGGACAGGAGAAGAGGTCAAAAAAATATGAAGGGTTAGTGGTTAAGATCTGTGTTGGTACTTCAGGAGCTTTGCTGAATATATCACCTGCCAGTGAGGCGCACTCACGAGAACTCACTGATGGAGCACCAGTTAAGTACTAAGGGACAATTTGCAGGCAGAAATGTTTGCATCTATAACCTCCAAGGGTAACCACCTCCAGGCGGCAGTGCACGATGGTGCGCTTCACTCAAAAGTAGGGCTTATGTAGCAAATGTAAGCAAATGGAGTTAAACAAATTAACCAATAAAAAGCTCAAAACTGAGCCCTGTTCTAGTAACCTTCAATCAGATGAGCTCTAACTGCACACTCCTGCCATGAGGATGCAGGGGAACTGTCTCCAACAAAAGATAGCCTGGTTTTAGTGCTCAAATTACCCAAACAGAACTAGATTCAGCAGGTCTGAATCCAGTCTATGCTACAGCAATTAAAGTGCAACAAAACTGAAAAAGCAGCTCAAATAGGCAATGGTCCAGTAAAAAAAAATACAGTTCAAAAGTGCAATACAGTGATAAGATCTACTTAAGTTTTCTAGAGAACAGTAGATGCCTCGGATTGATCAGTTAGTTACAGCAAAGCAGCATCTGGTCACCAAATTCTGTGAAGATTTATAAAAACAAGCCCAGACACAAACAAACACCAGGCGTATGTAGCAAATGGAATTAAACAAATTAACCAATAAAAAGTTCAGAACTGAACCCTTCAATCAGATGAGTTCTAACCGCACACTCCTGCCACAAGGGTGCAGGGGAACCCTTTCCAATGAAAGATAGCTTGGTTTTAGTGCTCAAGTTACCCAAACAAAACTAGATTCAGCAGGTCTGAATCTAGTCTGTGCTACAGCAATTAAAGTGCAACAAAATGGAAAAAGCAGCTCAAATACACAATGGTAGACTAAACAAATACAGTTCAAGAGTGTTCCTTGCAACCTCCTTCACATCCAGAAAACTAATAATACCCGAAACACCGTCTGAAGAGATCTGAATTTCCACTGTAATATAAATAGAACCTGTTGACATGATAAATATGTCATAAAGAATACCTGTTTTATGGAATAGACTTCCCCTGGATGTAAAGCATACCAGATGTTCTTCATATTGATCACTACTGCAGTAGCCTTAGCTATATGGGTTATATCCTGCCAATGATATGATAGGCAGCCAGCTTCCAAAGCTTCAGGGCACATTCCACACACCCAAACTGTCAAGCAGCTCAAGGTGAGCTGACTAAAAGACATGTTTGGGAGTGAAGCCCTTCACAGCTTTACTTCTGCTTAATCGTACGCTCCTCTAAGGCTTTCGAGGATTGACGGTCAGCTTGTGCTTTCCTTTGTTGGCCAGATACATTCCCTTTGGGGGAAAAAAATTCCATTTTCTTATATTTACTGATGTTTTATTACTTTCCTCTTCAGGAAAGTTATTTTAAAGTGAGGAGTGTTGTGTTTTAACAGACTCTTGACAATGTAACATACTTTTAAACAGAGCACTTTTTTCTGTTAGTTTGAAAGTAGTGTAAACTAACTGATAACATATTTTCTGTGGAGTAATTGTGTTTAATTTTCCATTGTGGGGCTGCCATAGAGTTTGAAAGTGCTTTTTACTATGTTGCCTTTTTTTTTTGTCATAAGTGTAATTTATGTGGATTGGTAGTTTTATGGTATTTGCTGCTTGTTTCCCAGGGAAAAGCGGCACCATTTTCATCATGACCATTGAACAAATTGTCAGTCCTGTGGTCTGTTCTTCTTCAAGCCCCAAAAAAAAAAAAAAAAAGTAAGTAGCCTTTGCCACCACAGTAGGCCAACAATTTACCACAGCCACAGGTGGGTGACTCTGCTGTGGCCATTTGTTGTACCTCAGACCACTCATCTTTTACTTCAAATCCCTCATGTGTAGCACCTACAGCCACTATGGAACAGGGTGTTAGCCACATCCTCTGCAGCTGTTGGAGTCCCCTTAGTGGGGAAGGGAGAGCCACTCTTGTCAGCCCTGTGATAATTAACAGGGAAGGTTTCCCCTGTTATGTCAGAATGCTGTGCCCATCCCTGGCGAAGCCACAGTTGCCATTAGTAACATTGGCTCCATTTTTCCTGCAAAAATAAACAGAAAACTAAACATTATCTTTCTTTGGATAGGATTAGTTTACTGGGACTAGGTCAGGCTTTGATTCAGGCTACTGATCCTTCTTGTAGAGTAGTTTCTTGTAAAAGAAAGAGAGATCTGTTTTCATAAACAGATTCAAGATTCTGAATCTGAACAGGAAGATGCAGGGATGGATTTAGGGTTTTATCCTCATATTTCTGATTCAGACTCAGAGGAGAGCTCAGTTTCTGATTCTTCCTGTGGGGGGTTCTCTTTCTCTGAGACTATTGCTAGAATGCTACAGTGTTTTAACTGGGAGAACAGTGAGGTTTCTCAGTGTCTCAGGAAATACTATGAGTTGTTAAAGAAGGATTTTCCAGAACCTACACCAATTCCTTCTTTCCTGTCTGCTTTAAAGGATGTATGTCTTAGTGCCTGCTGTCCCTAAAAAGGCATATATGATGTATAAAGGTCCTTAGTCTTTTACTCTCCTATATATTATTTCCAAACCTGACCCACAAGCTAGAGCCTTAGTTGACTTCAGTGCTGCTAAGCACTTAATTTTAATCCTACTCTTTCTAATAAAGATGGTGAAATTGTTGATAGGTATGGGAAACAGTGTATACTTCTGCAGCTTTGATTTTCAGAATTTTAAATTGTCAGGCTCATATTTTAAAGTGTGTTCTGATTGATGTACTTCAAAACATTAAAGTACACAAACTTGAACTGCTAATGATCAGTCTTGAAAGATCAAAATCCAAATCCAAAACAATAAAATAAAATTAAAAAAAAACTCTTATGCTTTTTGCAAGGGGGCAAGCCCCACACTCCCACTAGTTATATATACAAACTCCAAGATCACTCTATAGTGGGGAAAGGCAACCTCCCCAGTCCCCATTGTGCACAATCTTGCATGGACTTAACACCAGTAGAAGCAATCAAATGAGTTTTGATCACTTCTGCTGGTGTTAAACATGTTCGAGATTATGAAAATTCAATTATATGGAGAGCCTCATTTTGACATTTTGTGAAAGTATGAGGAATGTTTTATCAACAGTTTCATCCTGTAAATAAAAAAATGCTTTAAATAACCTAGTTTCTTCTAATGCACAAGTCACTACTCATTGTTTGTAGTGTGTGTATGATTCTGATGATACCTTTTTCCAGGGCTATGGCCACTGGTACTGTTTTAAAGAGATTTGCTTGACTGCATTCTGAGAACCTCTCAGCTGATTTAAAAATGAAATTTTAATTTCTCCCTGTGATAGATTTAGTGTTTGGCCTCTCTGCTGCAGATGTTATCAAAAAGTGTGATGAAAGGGGCAAGCTGATCCAGGGAATCTCTAAGATTTTCAGCCCTCTTTTTTCAAATTGTCCAAAGGATTTTCTTTCTCCTCATCCAATTTTGGCAAAAAAACAGAATAAACCATCTCAAAGGAATTCAGGTAAACAGGTATCTAAGAAAAAGTGGTGAGGGGGTTCCAAAAAAAAGTCTCAAACCTCCCAAAAACAAGGGCAGTCCAACAAGTCTGAATGACTATACAAAAGACGTTGTAACTCTTTTCTACCCTGACCCCTATTCTCTTCCAGAAAGTCTGAGTTTCTGTTGTTCTCTTTGGCAACAGATTGTTTCAGACAAATGGGTTCTGTAAATTATTCAATAGAGTTACAAATGACAGCAGGAAGAAATGCCTCCTTTCCAGGGTGTCATTCCTTATCCTGCAGATTAGGCTCTTTTGTTTCCACTTATTCTTCATCCCATGTTGTCCCATGGAGTGATAGAACTATTTCCTCCTTTCCTGGTGGGGAAAGAGTTTTATTCAAGGATGTTCTTAGTGCCAAGAAATAGAAAGTACTTGAAAACCAGTTCTGGATCTTTCCTTCCTAAACCTGTTTGTGATAGTGCCCACATTAAAAATGATGTCACTTAATGACCTGTTATCTCTCCTGGTAACATTAGACTTAAAAGATGCTTATCATTGCATCATTATTCATCCAGACTTCAGGTGTTTCTTAAGGTTTTGCCTATCTGGATCACATTATCAATTTTCTGCCTTACCCTTTAGACTATCCCACTATACCAGGAGTGTTCAAAAAGTGTCTAGCTCCAGTTATAGCTCATTGCATGCTACAGGATATCCACATTTTTCCATATTTAGATGACTTGCTTTTCTTTGCAGTCTTACTCAGATTGTCAGGAGTCTCTGTCTGGGGTAAGAGATCACTTGCACAAACTTGGATTACAGAAGAACATTCAAAAGTCTCCCTTGACACACTCACACAGGATTATGTTCCTGGGTTGTCAACTAGACACCTCTCTTCAAAGAGCTTTTCTTCTTCCAGAGGGAAGAAAAAACAGACCTTTATCTAGATCTATTTCTAAGGTTTTCTGCTCAGACTTCAGTCACTGTGAAGGAATACCTCAGAATTTTAGGCCTCATGGCATCTATAATTCTCGTGGCACCCTTGGCAAGATTCCACATGAGAAAGATACAGTGGTATCTGATGTTTCTTTGGTCCCAGCACCAACACCCTTTATCTTTTCTAATCCCAGTGCTGGGATTTGTCTGAAGAGAAATTATTTGGTGGAGACAATAGATATCCTGAAATCCAGGACCCCCTTCTCACTTCCTGTCCGAAACAGTCAGTCACCATAGACACTTTGGACTTTGCTTGGTGAGCAGTTTTGGGAGGGATAAAAGTACTGGGTGTGTGGAACACCAAGGACAGATGCAAATACATAAATATCAAGGAGATGCTTTCCCTGATCAAGGCACTCAACTCTCTGAATAATCTTTGGTCACTGGGACCTCTTTTCAAGTTATTACACATGATGCCAGTTATGTGGTACATCAACAAGCCAAGTGGAACCAGGTTGTACCCCCTTTGCATCCTAGCCATGTTACCTTGGGACATAGCTTCAAAGCACAGTTTTACTCTACAGGCATACTACATTTTGTCAGAACAAATTTTTGTTCCACATAAGCTGAGCAGGACAATGGCAGACTCTCATGAATGGAAACTAGATCAGGGGGTCTACCAAGATTTGATCCATCTGTGGGAAGTTCCTCAAGTAGACATCTTTGCCTAATGTATGAACAACCAATTGGCAAAAATCTGTTACGGGACTCCATGCAAGAAGGCCTGGAAGACTGGTGTCTTTTTTTTCTTTTCATTGGACAAGAATGTTCCTGTATGCCTTTCAACCCTTTCCACTAATATCTAGGGTACTTCTGAAAATTCAGAAGGAATCCTCCAAGATCATTGTGGCAACTCCATTCTGGTCCAGCCAGCCATGGTTCTCCATTCTTTTGGAAATGACCAAGGGCAATCACCACAGTCTTGCTCATATAATGGATCTCCTCACACAAGAACAGGGGTGTTTAATACACCCTAACATCAATCATCTTCAATTGATTGCCTGGATGATTATGGTCTTAATTCTTTAGGCACCTGTTTTCTGAAGAAAGCCTGTTACTAGAAAGTCATACATTCTCAAATGGAAAAGGTTTTCTGGTTGGTGCCAACAACAAAACCAGCACCCATTCTGGGATAGTTGTTCTCTGCTTGTACAGTATTTGTGTGAGTTTCTATCCTATGGCCTTTCTTATTCCTCTATCAAGGTTCATTTAGCAGCCATTTCAGCATGTCTGCCCATGAGTCCTTCTGTTTCAAGGCAGTCTCTTGTCAAAATGTTCATGACAGGGTTTTTGCATAAGAGGCCTCCAAGTAAACCAGTGGCCCATCCTTGGGATCTTAAGTTTGTGTTAAGAAGCTAACACTTGCTTTATTTGAACCAGCTAATCTGGATGACTTGAAGTTCTTAACAAGGAAAACAGTTTTACTGTTTGCTCTGACTTCTGCAAGAAAGGTATCTGAGTTTCAAGCTCTTATGGTGAGTCAACCCTACCTCATTTTCCATAGGGAGATGGTTTCTTTAAGAACTAATCCTTCTTTTATGCCTAAAGTGGTCTCTGAGTTTACTTTAAGCCAAACTATCCACTTCCTCATTTTCTTTCAACTCAGGTATTACCTTGACAGAACTAAATCTTTCAGATCTTTGGATCAATTGTTCATATCTTGTGAAGGTAAAAAGAGGGTACAACCTGTGTCAAAACAAACTATTTCCAAATGGTTGTTTAAGGCTATTACCACTTGTTATACTCACCACAACAAATCTATTTCAGGCAGGGTCAAGACCCACTCTGCAAGGGTCTTGACTTCGTCTATGGCTTTTTGGAAAGAGTTGGATTCTATACGTATTCTAGGAATTGTTACTTGGTCCACTGTACATACTTTTACAAAGCACTATAAGCTTGATTCCTACCCTAGGTCTAGATCAGGTTTTTCTAGCACCTTTCTCCAGGGGTTCCTGGACTCTTCTCCTTCCTCCTCCCAAGTATTGTTAGCTATGGTAATCCGTACAGCTAAGGCTACTGCAGCAGTGATCACTATGAACAACATAGTACAGTTGTGTAAGTTGAACTTACCGTAACGGTAGATGTTTGAATGATCACTACTGCAGTAGCCACTTCCTCTATCCTCCTTGTTTTTTGGTGTGTTTTTTATGCCAGTGTATGGACATTTATTTTCTGTTGTTCCCAGTATTATCCTTTCAGGGCTCAGCCTCCATCTCTCTGCTGGCAGGAAAGCTCTGAAGGGTTTCACACCCAAACTTGTATTTTAGTCACCTCAGCTCAAACTGACTGACTGGGCATGTGGAAGGTATCCTGAAGCATTGGAAGCTGTCCGTCTGTTATATTCTTGGCAGGATATAGCCCATATAGCTAAGGCTAGTACAGCAGTGATCATTCAAGCATCTACTGTTATGGTAAGTTCAGCTTACACAACTGTACTTTCCTTGACCCTCTTTAAGCACAACAGGGATGGCTGGATGGAAGAATGAGGTACATTCCTGGTCTGGCTCCTCCAGCCCTTATGGAAAGAGGACATAACTAGGTCTTAAGTAATTCATCATTTTAGGAGTCTGGCTTGGCCCCTCAAGCCCTTTATGGAAAGAGGATGCAATTAGGTCCAAAGGAGTTTGATATTAATTTCATGTCTTGGTAAACTCAATATGAGATCATATGGCTAGGTTACAAATGGACCACCAGATCATGAACCTATGTCTAATGACTATTCACTTGACATAGCTGCAGGCCCATATTTCTCCAGCAATGAATGACCATTCCCTCCCCAACCCACTGGCTGCCTAAGATAGCAATATGGGATATCCAGTCTACAACAATTGTACCAGCAAATATATCTCAGCTTAGTGACCTCAAATTTAGCTTCTGTTTCTGAAATTGCAGCATAAAAGAGAATTCTTCTCAAGAGTCAGTGTGAAATATTATTATTTATATTTATTTCATAATATTTTCTTAAACTGAGTGCTTCTGAAAGTGGTTATGTATGACAAAGTGTTAGGGATGCAGCATATTGTGTTATCTGAGGTAACCTTAAAACTGCTCACGACAACTTCCCCTCAGAAGTCTTATTTAATTTGGTATTTCGGGCAGTAGTGAAGCAAGGTTCTGTCCTTATTTCAGCTGGCAGCATCTCAGAAGTTTCTGTCTGACAGACTTTCCCTGCATTCTGATCCACATGGCAGCCATTATCATGATAACGCAGAGTACATGGTTAGATATAAGGAAACTTCAACACTAAGGAATCTGTTGGATTAGTCAGTGGATCCCTAGGAGAGAAAATTCCCATCAATTCCATCACTACCTAGTGAATCAAGTGGGTGAGAATCAACAGCCCAGGCAAATGCAGGCAGGCTTTTTGTTGTCTCTCCTCCTTCTCAGTTTCTGATAGCAAATATTTTGGATATGAGTTTTCTAACGTGGCTGGAGTCCTTGACTATGCAAGGATTATGGTCTCACCTGAAGGAGGTGTGCATATTATTCTAGAGGAGATGCTAGAGATGCACATAACTGTCAGACCATTAAAACATTACCTAATGCAGGGTCCCCACTGGTGGTTGCAAATAACACAGTAGTCATGTGTTGCTAAACAAGCAAAGGAGAACAACTTTTCCAAGTTATGCACAATGGCAATGGAATTATGGGAGATGGCACTGTTTTCCAACATCCGTATGAATGCAGTTCATCTTTCATAGGAACACAGCAGTTTAGTAGTCACAGTGTATCAGGATCATAAATGGCAATTCAGTTCAGAGGTGCTCTGGTTTCTATCTTCACTGTGGAAAATTCTAAATTTTGATTTTTCCATGTTCAGTCACAAGGCACAAATGCCATGTTGATGGACATGAGCCCAATATATTCTCTCAAAAGTTTGGAAAGGGAGTCCCTTCAACACATATTCCCTCCAGTATCCATTTTAAAGAGTTCAGTTAAAAGCAACAAAGAATAGAGTTTTCAATATTTTGATAGTTAAGATCATTTTGAACGGAAGCCTAAAAATTGGAATGATCTTTTTCAAGAAAGATCATTCCAGTTTTTCGGGCATCCATTCAAAATGATCTTATTTTTCAGCAGATGGCCAGATTTTTTGACCCTCTCTGTGCAGTCTTTACCTAACAGGATGAGGCTGACATTTTGATTCACATTAATACTCACTTTTTATGATGTGGTTCAAACTCTGAAGAAAAAATAAAGTCAAGAATGCCAAGGAGTGGGTTTTCCTGCACCAGATATTCAAAGCATGATCATAGCAGCCTCCACCCACCATTTAGATGCACAGCTGCTGTTCTGTTTCTAGATATGTGATAACCAGAAATATAGGAAAGAAAGGAAATATAGTAATACAGCTGTGTGAAGAACCCATCACAAAAGATGACAACTGACCTCATTTCTATAGGTTGAGTATGACATGACATTGGCCAATTATTGTATAATTCATATGAACATTGCTTATAGGTTATAATCACTAGAAAGGTAGGACTGAAGTCAATCATCTACTCTGGTGCATTTCTCATTTACTTATTTATTTGTTTAACTGAGTAAACCCACTAGGAACTAGCCTCTTTTCATTGGCAACCCAGCACCATGTTCCGGTTAAAGGATTTCCTCAGAGCCACATCCAGTATTCATCCCTAAACCGAGTCTGCTAACAAAATGCAGGTACATATGTATGCAAGAGGGTTAACATTTCAATTTTCAGCTGTAAGAAGGTGGTATTTGTGGGTATGCTAAGAATCCTTAGCTGCATAGATTGTTTTGAAATAATACTTCACAGATTTTTTCCCTGTTTATCAAGTACAGTTTAAACTCTTGCTTGAGGCCAAACACCATACAGAAATATAAAATTAGTATCAGTAGTATTCCTAAATCAGTCAGCAGCAGTGCACAATGAATAAAATAATACATAGCTGGCAATATAGAATCAGGAAACTGTAATAATTTAAAGCAGATTAGAAATAAAATGTCAGCACTGTAAGCCTTGTTGCAATCAAGCACAGATTCTGAAAAAAAGGAGTATTTTGGGGAACTACTAAGATGAATCTGTCTTGCATGCCCACAGTATGGAAGGCAGTGAATGCCATGGTAGTGACACTAAATAAGCAATGGAGCGACAACCAGATGTTTCCACACTGAACAATAGACTCACCACCAGCCTCTCACCAGCTGATCATAGCTGGTGGAGCAGTTCAAAGATAATCAAACTCCCCTTTAAGTAGGGAGGACCATCTATGGGTAACGGTCAATATCTTAACATTTGGTAGAACTATTATCAGTGACCAATGCAGTCCCTGTATTACAGGGATAAATGATAGGTTTATACTGTAATGCTCCAGTCAGTGTCTTGGTAACAGAATTTTGTACATAATGCAAACAAGGTCAGTATCTGATAGTCCAAGGCATATGGCAGTAAACTGGTCAAGTGGGGAAGATACCAGAGCATGAACCACTATCTTCAGGTCAGAGCATGGTGCTTAATTCTGAAAACATTGCTAAGGAGATAATATGAAAATGTAATACTTGTCAATGGTGGTCCATCACTGTCATTGTCCTACCTAGGAAGATTCCAAGGCTTTCTGCCCAGAAAGCAGATTCTAGCTTGTTATCCACATAAAAAATAAACATGGATAAATATGAAACCCAGGGTGGAAGGGTGGATGTGTGTATTAACCTTTTCTTGGTCTTTTCCAAATTTTGCTTCAGTTGATTTTATTATTTAACCAGATAAGCACAGAATCCCTGCAACCCACAAGTAGAGTAAGACTAAAGTCAGATATAAGAGCTGGAAAGAAGACATGAATCTGTAACAATCAGGAAACTGTAATAATTTAAAACAGATTAGAAAATTTCAGCACTGTCAGCCTAGCTAGACCTCTTCGAATCTATCAAGATTCAACCCTTTACCCTGATCCTGGGCGACTTTAACTACCCAAACAATGACTAGTAGAACTAGTCATGTCAGAACACAAATGCCAAGAGATTCCTTGATTTTGTCAATACAAATGCTTTGGAACAGCTAGTCGATACCCCCACAAGAGGTAATAATAATATCTTGGACTTGGTAGTAACCAGCATGAGTAACCATTGCAACATCCCTGCACTATCATCCTCCCTTGTAAGATCCGACCATAAAGTGGTCACGTTCGAAGTCACCATCTCCCCCGACCACCCTCTAGCTAGGGCTACAAAAAACTTCTCCAAAGCTGATTACAGCCTCCTGAGGGATGGTATAAACAGCTTCACAGCCTCCTCCTCCTCTCTAGGAACTGGCACCAGTATCCAAACCTATGCCAAATTACTATACAAACATTTATATAGATCCATGGAATCAGGAATACCTGACAAGACTAAATCATCCTCAGGAAGGAAGACTAAACCTGTCTGGTGGACATCTGCAATAAATAAACTGTATAACAAAAAAAAATTGCTGTCCAGGATCAGGAGGGAGTAGGTGCCCAGATGGAAGCAATCTCTCCTTAGCCCGAACAAGCAAATAGTGAAATCCTCCAAAGTAAACTTCAAGTCCAAATTGGCCACATCTACTAGAGACAATCATAAGGCCTTCTTCACATATATCCGTAATCACAAAGGTAGCACCTAGATCTGTTCAGAACTGGTGATCAAGGACACCACATATACAAATGCCGTAGATATAGCAAACCTGCTGGCTGACAGATTCAGTGAAAATTTCAACCCTCTGCCCCCCCCCCAGTAAATCAGGACATTCCCAGTACCTGCCCCCTTCCCCTTATATCTAGGGATCAGGTCATCATTGCTGTCTCAAAGGCAAAAAATACAGCCTCCATGGGACCCGATAACATCCCAGGCTGCATCCTACATGAATTCAGGCAGGAACTTGCAACACCATTAGGCACCCTATTCAACCAAAGCCTGAGTACCGGCTTTGTCCCAGCTGAGTGGATGACAACCACTGTCATCCCTTTACACAAAGGTGGAGCATCCACTGACCCAGGAAATTATAGACCCATCAGCCTAACTAGCCTGATCTGCAAGGCCATGGAACAGATTACCATGGACCTCATTAACAAGGAGATTGGCAACCTCCAAACACTCTATCCCACACAGTTTGGCTTCATGAAGGGGAGGTCATGTCTTTTAAATTTGATCAACTTTTTTGAGAAAGTCACCAAAGCATGGATGAGGGGAAGGGAGTGCACACTGCCTTCCTTGACCTGGCCAAAGCCTTCGACACTATTCCCCACTCAGGCATAATAGATAAACTCTCTCAACTAGGCATCAATCTGTATGTTTCCGGATGGGTAGCTAACTGCCTCACTGATAGAACCCACTTAGTCAAAATAGGGGAAGCTACCTCAAGCAGTAGACCCATATTGAGTGGCGTACCCCAGGGTTCAGTCTTGGGGCCTCTGTTATTTGGGATATAGTTTTCTGAGCTGCAGGCCAAAACCGGTGGGGCTATGGCTGACCAAGTTTGCAGATGACTGCAAGCTGGGTGCTGTCATCAATTCCCCTAATGATGTGGAAATCCTCCAAGAAGGTCTCGCCCAAACAAATGACTGGTGCCAGAAACATGTCCTCAAGCTAAATACAAAAAAATGAATCATCATCCCCTTTGGGGAGAGTGACATCCCCACAAATGATCACATTAATAACGACCTAAGCATGCAGTCAGTCGTGAGGGATTTGGGCACCCAGATTGATAGCAACCCAACTTTTGACCACCATTTTGCTACCATTGTACAGAAAACTTTTTACATGGCCCACCTCATAATTAAGGGTATCTCATCCAGGAACAAGGAAGTCATAACATCCCTGTATTCTTCCCTTATAAGGCCCATTATTGAGTACAATTCCCCATTCGGCATGTACCTCGCAAAGCACATGCAGCAGCTTGAGAGACCACAGAGGTTACTCACCAAGAGAATCCAAGGCCTCAAAAATCTACCATATACAGATAGGCTAAAAGCCCTAACCCTCTACTTTGTTTCATACAGACTCCTCAGAGGGGACCTCTGTCAGGGATATAAAGTGATCTCGGACCCCGCCTTGATGGGACTGTTGTACATCCGCTCAAGCTCCACTTGAATAACCCACACACATGGCCTCAACCTGGTCTGTGATATTAATAGGACTCGTTGGCAGGACAAATTTGTGTCCCACAGACTCCTCCATCTGTGGAATAGACTCCCTCTCCATGTCAAGCAGAGCACCTCTTTACCCCTTTTTAAGTGCAACCTGGATAACTGGATGGGAAATAGAAAATACATCCCTGAGATTCTACCCATGTCCCTGCTGGACAAGGACATCGGGTGCTGATTTGTCTATACATGGGCTAAACTCTTGGCTAGGCTTATAAGGGCCTCAGGGCCAATAGCCTAGTAACTTCCTATGAGCCTATGAATAGTATTGACTGTTTTTCATGTTTTTTTTTTTCTTCTACATAGTGCTGTCACTGATTTTGGGATCATCCAATACCATCTCTCCATGCTCCCATCTTTGGCAGTTTCTCACAAATGACAGACCCTCAGTATGCAAAGTCATATTTATGTAAATCCAAATAAAACCTAAAAGTACCAACTACATGACAGCTGATCAAGACCCAGCTTCTTAATAAATTATGTAACTGCCTCATTACAAAATCTAACTTCATCAGGCAATATACAAAAGAAACAGCTGACTCATCTTATAAGTTAAGGAAACATATGACACATGACTCACAATTTGAATGGATCATTTCATAAAAATCAGATAAATACCTTGAATCAAATGCAAACCATTAAAATCATTAAAAGTTTGCATAGTCATTTAAACCAGGGAACATCAGTGCATTAAAACATGGCTACCAAGCTGCTTCTGCTTTCTCTAATATTAACTCAGTGTCCTCACCTCTGGAATATAAAAATATATATATTTACTATCAGGTCTTCATTACCCTTAACCCTCTGCTGCATTCTGACCAGCCACAGTCATGGTGTACCCTGTAATAATTTGCAGGAGTAGAATTTCCCTCTGGTTATTCTACATCGATCTGATTAAGTAATTTTTATACTTTTATGCTTTCATATCCATGCCATCTTGCTCATCTGCAGCAATAACATAAAATTCTCTTCTGTTTTTTAATACTCTAGTATAAATGTTGGTGTTTTCATGGTTTCTTTTTTTTTTTTGCCCTCAGTCTGCTTTCTGCACATCTTGCTACTGTTGCACTTATTATTTTAAGACTGCTTTTGCTGTTTTTTTCCCCTCTGCAATTAGGCTATCTAAACATTATGTGCAACTCTTTTGTTTTTTTTTTTTCATTTGTAATTTCTTTTCCACCACATTATTGCAAATCCCCACTCTTTCATTATTTTTCAACCCATCTACTGTAAATAGTATAGGGACTATTATTTATACATTTGTTAACCAAATAAGCCCACTGTACAGAATTGTTACTGATCAGAAGTGACTCCCTGGAGGGCATTATTTCCTGGATAACAACCTCCATTTCAAGCAATATATTTTTTAAACACCTTTATTGAATTATCACTTGTGACATAGACAAACATACAGTTATATAAAAGTAATCAAACCATATTAACAAGTTTGCATTTACAAACATTATAGAATATATAACAATATATGTGATATATAATCTAAGCAGCATTACCTAAACTATTCATTTCCTGCCTTCTCTTAAACATTTTTCCGCCTCCAAAATATTTATCTTCATGTATTTTTCCCATAGTTTCCATTTTATCTATGTAATTTACTCCTACCCTTTTCTAAAGATCCCACTTCCTGGTCTATAATTGCTGTTAAAATATTCACTGTTTCAAGTATAGTTGATTTAGAGTTTGATTTCCATTTTCTAGTAATTGCTTTTTTGGCAGCCAAACAGATTTAAACATAATAAGGCCAAAACACTTAGACATCAAAGAGATGTTGGCAGTAATAAATGCACTCAGCTCTCTCTCAATCATCTGTGGTCCCCTGGGCCTCTACACAGACTACATCAAAATGATGTGGTATGTGGAGAAACAGTGGGTTTCCAGATCTTACCCTCTGTACAGACTAGCCATCCTAGCCTGGGATATAGAAATTCTGCACAGTTTCACATTACAGGCTTTTTACTTTCAAGCAGATCAAAAGCTTTGTGGCAGACAAGCTGAGCAGTACCAGAACAGTCCCTTACAAATGGAAACTGAAACAGGAGGCCTTCCAGAATTTGATCCAGCTGTGGGAAACACAGCAAATAGACCTGTTTGCCTCCATTTACAACAAATTACTGGCAATTTTTTTACTTCCAGATGCCTTGTGAACAGCCTGGAAAAAAAGGTGTAATTTCTTTTTTTTTTGGAAGGGAATTTTCCTGTATGCCTTTCCACCCTTTTTACTAATATCCAGGATATGAATACAACTCTTTCAAGATCACCGCAGGCAGTTTAGTTGAAGCAGTTTCAAGTTGAGTGTGTCAATCAACCCCGGACTTGTGTGAGTAGATCTAGTCTGTGAGGAGGCTTGTAGTAATTGTTCTTTAGCATTTCCAAAAGAAGGAGAACCACTGTTGCCTTGTTCAAAAGAGAGTCACCACAGTGATCTTTGGAGAGTCCTTTTGAATTTACAGAATGACCCTGGATATCAGTCGAAAGGGTGCAAAAGCATACAGGAACATTGCATTACATTTCTGTTTGTGAGGGCATGTCTTATGCAGCTTGTTTGCCACAATGTTTTGCTTTGATGGAATATGAAATGCCTGCAGAGTGAGATTGTGCTGAATTGCTATATACTGGGCTACTATGACTGAACTGCAGAGAGAATAAGGTTTGGAATTGCTTTGTTTATGTATGACATCATTGTGGTGTAGTCTCTGTGGAGCTGTCTGTAGTTAGT
Source organism: Protopterus annectens (assembly GCF_019279795.1). Taxonomy (NCBI): domain Eukaryota; kingdom Metazoa; phylum Chordata; order Ceratodontiformes; family Protopteridae; genus Protopterus; species Protopterus annectens. Next base: position 782,608,703 of record NC_056743.1, read on the forward strand.
TGCAGTGGCTGTAGAGACCACAGATGATTAATAGAGATGAGTGCATTTATGACACTCAACATTTCATTTTTGTTTGCCTGTTCTGCCCTTTTTGTTCCAAAGACACTGCACTTTTACCCTTACAGGCACAGCTCCTCAAGCAAAGTTGAGGCATCTGTTGTTAGAGCTGGAAGGGAAAATGGTGGGCCTGGATTCAGATAAAACTGTTTTCTCCACCAAAGCAGTTCCCTTTTCACAAATCCCAAAAGTGGAACTTGAAATGTTGATGTTAGGACCAAACCAGTTTAAGGTTCCTTTGAATCCTTATCATGTGGAGTGTGGCTGGAAGAACCATAACAATCATAGATGCCATGATTCCAAATATCCTGAGAAATTCTCTTGCTGAAGTTCTGGACTGAGTGAAAAAGCTCATGAATGGATCTAGATATAGATCTACGTTTTTGTGTGGTAGAAAAGCTCTTTGAACTGAAGTATCTAGGAGATACCCCAGGAATACAATCCTGTGAGAAGGAGTTAAACAAACCTTAGAATATTCTCATGGAAACACACCCCGTGAAGGAGATCTCTTACCTAAGTGAGAGATTCCTGACACTTTGAAAAAAGACTCTACAAAGATAAGTCATGTAAAACTAATGTCTTTCAGCTTTTCCCAGTTAGGGGTCGCCACAGTGGAACTCCATTCCACTAATGATTGGCAGTGGATTTTTACGGTACCAAGGTGCCAGCCCAACACCCAACCTTCAAAGAAGGCACACCCATTCACGCACGCACCTACCTGCATGTCTTTAATTATCACTCAACCACGTGGAGGACATGCAGACTCCACACAGAAGGCGCTCCAGCCGAGAATCGAACTGGAGAACCTCTTGCTGTGAGGCAACAACGCTAACCGCTGCAGTACCGCAGCCTCATACAAAGTCATCTAAATAAGGGAAATGTGAGGGCATTACAGTCTACAGTAGGCTATCACTGTAGCTAGACACCCAAAGTGCAGAGAAAACCCAAAGGGCAATGCAAAGAACTGATATTGTAAACAAAAAAAATGAAAGGTGCAATAAGAGGTAACAGGTTGTGAAGGGATACCATTTTGAACACTGGGACTTTCACAAACCTGATTGAGATAGGGAAGATCTAGGATTGATCATCATGAGGCTTCTTTCTTTTGTACCAGAAACATTCTTCAATAAAAAAACAAAAACTTTCCCTATTAGAGAAAGAGGACTAGGCTCTAGGACCCCCTAACTCAGTAAATGCTGAATGAGAGGAGAGAAAAAAGAAAACTGATCTGCTAGATAAAGCAGAAACCCTTGAAAAAGGGGGAAGGACTCCCACTGTCATCTCCTGTTGGATCACTTTCAGAACCCATTTATCTGAGATTATATGTTGCCCAAGAGAGAAATGGAGAGAGAGACAGAGAGAAAAAGACGCAGATTTTGGGGAGGACTTAAAGGACTTTCAGGGTGAGATAGGGGTGGCAATTTGTAGACAGTCATTCAGATTTGCCTTGATTTCTGGGAAGCATCCTTTTTGAAGTCATCTTGTCATTGTTTTTTTGAATGTCTGCTTGCCAGAATGCTTCTAGGTTGGCTTATTTTATTTTTGTATAAAAATATCTTATGGTAGTTGTGAAACGTTTAATAAACTTAGATTAGGAAGGCTGAAAAAAATTGAGTTACCCTTAACTTAGCTTTCCTCTCTCACCACACCATTTCATAACCTCAGAAGCAAATGGTCCAAAACAACCTCCCTATCCAAAGGGGAATTAAAATTTTCATCCTCAGGCAAATTTTGAAACTGTAACCATTGAAACATTCTCATAATGGTTCTCATAAGCACACTTGAAATGATGTTTGGTTACTTCAGTCACAGAAGCAAAAGGTGTATTTAGAGATTTTCTTCAGTACAGGAAAAGTAGCTATAATGTTCCACACATTCTCAAATGAAGCAAGCAAAAACTTTAACTCACAAGCTTGACAATTAAGAATTCTAAAAATAAGTGTAGCAGAGATATGTGTGTTTTCCCTCATATGTAGTAAACGCTTCCCCATTCTTATCAGAAGGGGAGGGATTAGCATTTGCCAAGAAAATTACTGCAGGGTCAAATCTGGGATTAGAAAATAAAAATATGTAATATCCCACAAAGCTGGAAGAACAGAATGAACAAGAGTTCAGGGTTGAGGAAATTCCAGTTGTAATAATTTATAATATTTTTCAAAGAAACTGGAATATAACTGTGTTCACAATGAAAGAAATGGTTCGTCCCAGATATGGTTTCAGAAAATAAGAATTCTTCAAAGGGACAATCAGAAGAAACGCTCTCTTCAGAATCAGAATCAGTAGCCTGAGAAGAAAAAAAAACAGAAGTTGTCCCCTAAGAATCATTTCCTTGCTCATCACACTGGGAAAATTCAGAAAATGAATTTATTTTCCTTTTACCGGTAAAACCAAATGAGAGGAGTCAGGACTCTGAACTAAGTCCTGAGCTAAGCCAAACAAATCATTCCTGTCTAAAGTACCTGAGACAGGGCAAGATAAATGTTTAACTTCCTGCTTCTTTTTCATAAGAATTTCCAGAGAAGAAAATTGACTCCTGTCAGGAAAATCACCCATGGGAACAAGCATCCCTGTTGAACTAGACAAAGGACCATTCCCCACTCCTTTCTCCAAGACTGACACAAGTGGCTCTCCCATGCCCACTATGAACACTCCAACAGCCACAGAGGATGTGACTAACCCATATGGTGGCCAAAGAGACTACACCAGAAGAAACTAAAGAAGAGTATGAGTGGTCTGAGGAATCAGAAATGGCCACAGCAGAGTCATTCATCTGTAGCTGAGGCAAATTCATAGCCTACTGAAGAGGCAAAGGCCATCTGGAAATATTCTTTTTGTGGCTGGAAGAAGGAAAAACCTATGAACCAGTAAGTTGTTCCATTATAAAGCCATGAATGAAGCCTGAAGTCTGGGCACCACTGAAAGTAGCAGCTGGTTAAAAGGTAAGTATAAAAAATAGTATTTTCATCATTAAACACCATAATAAGTTCAGCATACAATTACCCCAGTCCCTAAAATCAATTAAATAAAAGTTTTCTTCAGAAAAGAATGAACTTACATAGTACTTTTAACAAGTTTCACAAAAACATAGAATTGCAGTCTATTAACTGACTGAAAAGTCACCACAGCCCAAAAAAATAAACATCCTAGCAAAAAAAAAACAAATAATTTCACAGAAAAAAGGTATTATTTCTGTCATAAAATAAATTGTGAAAGTTTTTTCCCCAACGGGAACTTATCTGTCCAGTGAAGGAGAAACACTAGTCTGAGCATCAGTTTTCAAAAGCTTGTAAGATGAGCACCCTTCAGTGGTAGGAAAGCTCTAAAGAGCTTGGCATCCAGACTGTTGATTTTCTACAGCTCTGCTTGATCTGTCAGTGGTCTTGGTGCATGGAAGGTGCCCATAAATCATGGAAGCTGGACGGCTATTATATTCTGTGCTGGATATAACCTATAAAACTAAGGCTACTGCAGCAGTGATCAAATGATGAACATCAGCAGTTTAACTTCTTCTTCTTTCGGCTTTTTCCCGGTTAGGGGTCGCCACAGTGGATCACCTTGTCCACACATTGAATGGCAGTGGAGTTTTACTGTGTCGAGTTGCCAGCCCGGCGCCCAACCTTCCACAGAAGGCACACTCACATGCACACCTAGGGCCAATTTAGAGTGTCCAATCCACCTGCAGCATGTCTTTGGGATGTGGGAGGAAACCGGAGCACCCGGAGAAAACCCACGCGACCACAGGGAGGACATGCAGACTCCGCACAGAAGGCACCCCAGCCGAGGATCGAACCGGAGAACCTCTTGCTGTGAGGCGGCAATGCTAACCACTGCACCACCGTGGCCGCCCCAAAACATCAGCAGTTTAACCTTCTTTTCAGTTTGGCTAAAGGCAGTTACCACAAGCTTCTGCATAGAGTGGTTTTAGCTCACACAAGACCAGGGGAGTTTGTTACATCCCAATCTAGAAACTCTTTAAATAACTGTCTGGATAATAAAATTTTGATATCTTTTGGGCACCTTTTTTCTAAGGGCATGAAGCAGGTACTAAAGGGGGGGGGGAGTAAATCTTCTACTAGAAAATCATATATGTGCATGTGAAAAAGACTCTCTAGATGGTGCCAGTCAAAGAACCAGGATCCTGTTCAGGCCATGATTCCTCTGGTTCTTAATTATTTATGTGAGTTACAGTCCAGTCACATTTTATTTTCTCTCTCAAGGTACATTTGTTAGCAATTTCTGCTTGTTTGCCCCTGGATCCCCCTCTTTCTAATAATGTTCAAGTTAAACAGTTTTAGAAAGGGGTATTCCATACTCATTCACCTATGAAACAAGTGGGGCTTTCTTGGGATCTAAACTTTGTGCTTAGAAGCTTATTCAGTTTCATTTGAACCAGCGCATGAGGATGAATTGTTCTTAATTTGGAGGACTGTTTTGCTTATTGCTCTGACTTCTGCTAGGATGGTATCTGAATTACACGCTCTTATGGTGAGTCAAGCCTACATTGTTTTCCACGACAACAGTGTTTCTTTAAGAACAAATTCTATCATTGTGCCTAAAGTGATCTCAGAGTTTAGTTTAGGCCAGACCATTAATCTCACAGTTTTCTGTCATGAACAAAAGAACAAGGAAGAAAGAATCCTTCACACTCTAGATGCCCACGGGCAGCTCAGATACCACCTAGACAAAACTCAAACCTTCAGGATAACCGATCAGCTGTTTGTCTGCTATGAAGGCAAGAGGAAAGGACAACCACGTTTAAAGCAGACCGTTTCCAGGTGGCTGTCTCATGTGATTTCCTTTTGTTACACTCACATTAATAAGACACTTCCAGGCAGGGTTACAGCTCATCCCACAAGGGCTTTGGCTTCTTCAGTGGCTTTCTAGAAAGGGATAGATTCTAGAAGTATTCTAGAGGCAGCAATATGATCCTCTTTACACACTTTTACAAAGCGCTACAAACTCGATTTCTTCCCCACGTTCAGAACAGGCTTTGCTAGGACCACTCTCCAGAGTCTCCTTCAGTCTTACTTTATTGACATCCTCCTGTTGTTTTCTTCCCTAAGCTATGGTAATCTACCCATATAGCTTAGGTTACTGCAACAATGATCTATACTTCAACGTAGTACAGTTGTGTAAGTGAAACTTGCCATAATAGCAAATGTTCTAATAATTGTTGCAGTAGCCTCCCTTCCCTCTAGTCCATGTATCTTGTTTGTATTTTTGGTGTTGTTAGGGTGTGGAATTGTCCACTATTTTTGTATATAGTTACTGTATGGTTTGTTTCACAGCATAGCTTTTTGTATTCTGTCTTTTTATGGAGTTCTGCTCAAGCTCCTGACAGCTGCAATAAAAGGAAGACACCTTTATCTTTGGAACACTGTGGGGTAGGACCCATAGGGCTTAGGCTACTGTAACAGTGATGTATTATAGCAATACCCGACAACATGGGTGTGGTATATTGAAGATTTACCCACAGTTGGTGTGCTTTAATAATGAGGGTGAACCCGAAATGATTAAACAAAGTAAACCATGGGAAAATCTTCAATATACCACACCCAGGAATCAGTTATTGCTATTATACAATAACATTATTTAAGAAAAAAATTACTTACTTTTTTAAATAATGTCTTTGTATAATGGCGCTGTGGTGTTCTTCTGTGTTGTTTCTCGATTCTGCCACTTTGTTGATGTACTGCACATGTGTATGGGACTTCTGTTTCCACGTTTACACAGTACAGTACATCAGTGCTTTGTAAAGCAAGCAACAGAGACAGAAAGATCTCCATCTTTTTTTTAAAAAGCTGTAACCTCCAGAGGTAGAAAAATGATGGGGAAAATAACAAGGAAAATCAGGCATGTTTCTTTATTTTTGCAGAACGTATCTGAGTTTTCTTGTATTATTCCCTGCTCTCGTTAAGTATCTCTACACCTCTTATTTTAAGAAATGTGGACAAAGCTATAAATAAAGGAGGGGAAGGGTAATGTTGCTCTTATAAACTTAATGTTTTGAGAAAGATTTGCATTGTCTGAAGGAAAGAAAGTTTGAAACTTAAATGCATGTCATTATTTAGTGACTTGGTTACTCAGTGATTTGTCGGAATTTACGAGGAACGAAGTCACTAAATAATGACACCCATTTTAGTCTGAGACATTCTTTCCTTCAGATTAATGCATGTCTACACATAGCAATAGATAAAAAAGTCTGGCCACTGAATGACACTTTAGCAACAAGACGTTTACGGCTAGTATATCGTTGACCACTCAGCGTGCTCGTTTTTTGAATGTTAATAGCCAGTCATTGTATAACAGAAAATCTATTATGTTCATTTATACAGCTGTACTTTCTTTATTTCATTCTCACTCACTGCATACAGAAGTTATTCCTCTGTTTGCTTTCAATCAGAACTCTAGACAGTCCATATCAAAAAGCCTGCATAAAGTGCTTTAGGACATGACTGTATGAAAGTTCATGCTTACCACCTGCATAACACTCTCTCAGCGACTCCTCTGCGATATATCTTGCCCTGACAGCATTTTATTCATATGGCACTTGATGTGATGGAACCCTTCACAATGGGGCTCTTTTCTGATCATACTATCCCGGATGAATAGCAACTCTCCACATGCTAGTGAGTGCAGCCAGGCAGGTTGGGCATTTTCTAGCAAATGGCAACATAGCCATTCAGTTATGTTCGTACTGCTATTTTTTTCTCTTTTGAGCAAGAAAACTAATTTGCTTATGCCAACATAATTGTGTTAATAGTGAAGGCAGACTCTTCTTGAGTGAATCTTAGAAGACAGTAATGAGGGATATAGTCTACTTCTTTGAAGCTAGATCATTCAAAGCCTATTGGGTGGAGACTGAAAGACTGGCTGGACAACCCACCAAAGAATTTCTTACATAGTGCAAGCTTCCTACAACCTCCCAAGTATAATTATTTTAACTACCTCCAAGGTCACTAAACCTTGACATAAGTTATAAGCCTTTCAGCAGGATACACATTTAGTCTTTCGGTCTTGACCAATAGGCTCCAATGAATCAAAACTGACAGACAAGACAGCTACTGATAAGGACAGCAGTCCAGGATATTCTTATTCTGATATTAGGTAATCTGAAGGTAGGTTCTTAACCAACAGAAAGCCAAAACCTATAGATGTAAAAACTGGTAACTAGAGTGGTGCATGCATGCCATTCTAGAACTATATTACAACTGCAAACTCAATTTAAAGATAATCACAAACTGTTAGCTGTATGTCAAACTGTATTCCGTGCCTCAACTGTGTAGCTGACCATCTGTGTCTCCTGTAACCATGTAATGTATATAAATTTTTTTTTACAAACTGAAAAGTTTTTTTTTAACTTGATTTTTTTAAATATGTGTTGAGTGGCATCCTTTATATACATACACACACACGCGCGCGCACACACACACACAGACACACACACACACACACACACACACACACACACACATATACATATATATATATATATATATTAGTTTTCTAAGCATGCGTTTTCTGGTTTGGACTTTGACTTATGTTTTGGTTTTCAGTTAAAACATTTGTGGTAGATAAAGTTTGCACTTTGCATTTCCAGAATTTTCTTTGCATTTCCCCAGCATTTTTCAGCATTGCACAAGTAAGATCAACAGATGTCTTGAAATATTATAAACTTTGTATTTTCTGGACAAACCAGACTGACAATCCTAACATTCTGACCAAATTCTTGTACACTGATCAAATTTTCAGTACTAATAGACAGCAAAATGTAACTAGTTTTTGATAGCATAGTTTGTTAATTTGTTTTTCAGGATTGTGCACTGTACATTTTGCATATTCTGCCTTCAAGCAGTCCTCTGTATTGTACAAACACTCCATCATGGATTAAACACTTCACATTTAAATTACACATTTTGTGCTTTGTACATCTAACACACATAGATTGTCATTTATGCATTCCATATTAAAGATATTCCTTATGCATTTCAGAAGTAACTTTGTACATATAGTCCACAATATATTTTATTTCATGCACTGTGTCTATACAACATGACTGTGCATTGTGTAATACAGTCACCATTATGAAGCTGCCTGTATTCATATGTTAGCATGTACAAATAGAAAGATGCTTAAAAAATAATGTTTTTAGCTCAATAAAATAGTTTAATTTTTAAAATGTTCAGCACTTTTCCATGTGGCATTTCAAATGGCATCCTTCCAAACTAAACTAGAAACAGTGAATATATGCCCAGGCAAATGGCTTTTCCCCTTGTTACAGGCATTTTTATTGTGGTCAAAACCTACAGGTGTTAAGACCATGAATAACTGTCTCACAGCTATAAGCTGTACATTTTCTTAGCTCCCATCCCCCATTAGGGAAACCACAGTAAAAAATGTCTCCAAAGCCAATTTCACGCTTCTTAAGACAGAAGTGGCAAACTTCACGACAACCATGCAGATGGAAAATAGAGGTACGACTGTTGAATCGTAAAGCACTTACACGAGTGCATGGATTGAGTTCCCTATTATGTGATGGAAGACACTTTTCTTCGAACGCATAATATTCAAACCCAAAATATCAAAAACACTAAACCGCAAATGGCCATGTCTGCAAATTTTTTCTTAGGGAAAAAATTAAGTTGGCCATTCTCGCAGTTTGCCCTTTTCCCCAATGCTGAGCGATCTCAGAGTTGGTATATTTAGTTAGGTGGGGGTATGGGGGGTGCAGCCCCCCACATTGGGGATGTGAGGGGAGAAGCCCCCCACTTGATTAGGATTGTGAAGTGTGTGTTATTTGTTTGCGGCCTCATGAATTTTTTCCCTAGGAAAAATTCACGGACGTGGCTGTTCGTGATTTAGTGTTTTCGATGTTTTGGGTTTGAATATTACGCTTCAATGAAAAGTGTCTTCGATCACATAATATAGACCCCATGGATCATGCTATCCCTAACAGAACCAAGATGCTATCCTCCAAAAAAGGAAGCCAATCTGGTGGTCCCCTGCCATAAACAAACTCTACAACAGAAGAAAGAAACTGTTGCAAAAAAGAGTAAAATCCCATGACTGGAGGAACGCCCTGGTCAGCCTCAGTAAGAAGCTGAGATCCCTCATAAAATCCTCCAAAGCTAGTTATGAAAACAAAATCGCCACTGATTCTAAAGGCAACCACAAAGCATTCTATAGCTATGTCAAGAATCTCAATGACAACACTCAGGTCTGCTCTGAGTTACAGCACAATGGCACTAAATATACAGAACCAACTGATATTGCCAACATCCTGAGATGGGTTCAGTGCTAACTTTACCCCCCTCTCACCCACTAAAGGGGCCATTACTATACCGGGAGAATGCAAAATTCCTGTAATCACGGCTGCACAAGTAAAAACCACACTCTCCAAAGCCAAAAACACAGCATCCATGGGACCTGACAACATCCCAGGATGCGTTCTACATGAACTACAGAACTAACTGGCACCCCACCTAAGTACCATGTTCAGTCTTAGCCTCACCACAGGCTATGTGCCCACTGAATGGCACACAGTGACAGTTATCCCACTCCACAAAGGAGGAGCCACCATGGACCCCGGGAACTACTGCCCCATTAGCCTAACAAGCCTGGTCTGAAAGGCCATGGATCATCATGGAACTTATAAACAAAGACATTGGTAATCTTCAAACACTGGACCCCACCCAGTTCGGGTTTGTAAAAGGCAGATCATGTCTCCTAAACCTGATAGACTTCTTTGAAGCAGTCACGAAAGCCGTAGATGAGGGTAAGGTGGTTCACACAGCCTATTTAGATCTCGTCAAGGCTTTCAACACCATTCCCCCACTCTGGAATTATAGATAAACTCACTAAACTAGGTATAAATCCCTATATGGGTTGCCAACTGGCTCACTGACAGAACCCACACTGTGAAAGTAGCAGACTCCAAATCCGATTTCAGACCAGTGACAAGTGGAGTACCACAGGGTTCAGTCCTGGGTTCTCTCCTGTTTGGTATCTACTTCTCTGAAGTACAGGCTAACACAGAAGGTCTTTGGCTAATGAAGTTCACAGATGACTGCAAACTAGGAGCCATAATCAAAACTCCTAACGATGTGGACATCCTACAAAAGGGCCTCACTGAGACAGATGCCTGGTGTCAAAGCCATGGCCTCAAGCTTAATGTCAAAAAGTGCATTGTTATCCCCTTTGACAAAAACTCTGTACCCATGAACTACCACATAGGTGGTAGTCTACTTAACCCTGAAAGTATGATAAGAGACCTTGGAACACAGGTGGACAGCAGTCTCTCCTTTGATAATCACATTGCCACAGAAGTCAGGAAATCCTTCTACGTGACACACCTCATCACAAAAGGTTTCTCATCCAGGAAAAAAAGAGGTCATTGTTCCTCTCTACTCATCACTCATTAGACCCATTATAGAGTACAATGCCCCTTTTGGTATGTACCTCACAAGACATCTACAACAACTGGAAAGGTCACAGAAATACCTTACAAAGAGGATTACTGGTCTCAAACAGATGCCCTACGCAGACCGTCTCAAAAAACTCCAGCTTTACTCCATTGCATATCGCCTACTCAGAGGTGATCTCTGCCTAACATACAAAGCTATGTCAACAACAGTGCTGTTGAACATGCTCCACTTAAAGAAATCCCAATCCCCCCGAGCTACACGCTCTAGGGACCTAAATCTTGTCACCACAATAAACAGAACATGCTGGAGGGACAGATTCCTGTCCCAGGGACTTCCCATACTCTGGAACAAACTACCCATCTATATCAAACAAAGCTCCTCATTAGTACTCTTCAAGAAAAATCTTGATGATTGGATGGGAAATAGGAAATTCACCCCGGGGATCACTTCTGTGGCTCTGCTCGACAGGGGCACAGGAAAATAATTTTCTTGGGTGGCAAAAGCCAGGGTAACTTTTTGGCTAGGCTTATATAGGCCCTAGGGCCAATAGCCTAGTACCTACCTATGAACACTCTTCTTTTCTGGAGAAAAAGACAACACATTAATGTTTATAAATTTATTTGCCAGGAAAACCCAATTGAGCAGAGCCCTTTTTTGTCGAAAGACAAGTGAGAAAACCTTCATGATTACACTAAATTATAGGTTATACAAAAATAGAAATAGAATTACATAATTATAGCAGGTATGTGCAGATGGTTCCATAACAGTTAAATTAGCATAAAATATTTTTTTTGGTACCTACGTATTATCGCAACCAGATTTTCACGGTTGCGAAAATAGCATACTTCTAGTGAAAGGAGAGCATTTAAGACTCACATACACAGGGAGTTTCGATCGGCAGTTACATACTGTATTCATATGCGATGTAGCACTGCTGCCATTACCTGTCAGCACCAGTAACTTCCAAAGCTGCCTGGAGTCTTCCGTTTTTTTTTTTTTTCCTTGCACCTTTACTGTGTACATCAAGCAAGATTAACACAAGTCTGATGGCAAGAACCTAATTCTACATACCAACATTAAAAGACAACAGGAAAGGAAGGATGTAATGGCAAAGTAACAGGCACACACACTTTCCTTGGGGTGCTGGCTTTAAAAGAAATGAAGTCTAAAAAAGGAATGCACACCATTATTTACTGATAGCAGTACTCGTTAATGAGTCGGCATAGTTACTTTTCATGAAGTCTTTCATCCCTTCTGCTCTGCATTTCTTTAATAATAAATCACATTTGTTACATTTCGCCACACACTAAAGGGACACTTTCTTAAACTTGCTCTTACACCCTGTTTACAACCTGCAGAAATCGGCATGTATGATAACAGCCATGACAATTACATCGTGCATCTGTAATGCATGCAAATTAGGAAGAGGATTTTTTAATTTGCTGGTCTTCCTGAAGGCAGTCCACAGTTTTTAGTGAGCAGTAAGGACTTCCAATAACACTTTACAGTGTAGCATACCCTCCTTTTACTTGTAGTATGGTATTTCTGCAACCACGAAAATCTGATTGCGATAATACATAAGCACCTTATATATGTATATATATATATATATATATATATATATATATATATATATATATATATATATGGGTCTACTTCACATGACTGAAAACTCAAAATATTGAATTTTATTTGACTCAGACCACAATACCTAATTTTTAAAATACAGAAAATTCATTTGACTGAGTCTCATAATACTGAAAGCTTACAATACTGAATTTCAAAGTACTCTACGAAACTTGCACCTCCTTACCGACTAGGTATGTCTCTGTTCATTTATCACTTCAAATCTTAGAACTAATGTCCTTCTTTTTTGAACTTTATCACAATCTACGATATATGCTGACTTATCTCAATTTCTTCTCCTCCCACTTTCTTTTAATCTCCTACTTCCCAATACCAACACCCACTTATTCCATCTAAGCTTAGATGGAAACTCCTATTCTCCCTTCTGCCCCTTCCCACTCTCATTACCATTCTAAATTTCCCTCCCAGGTATACCCCTCTCCACTTCTACACTGCTTTCTAAATCATAGCCAGACTTTCACACTCCCACCAAATACTCTCTAACATTATTCTGTCTAATTTATCGTCTAATGCCCACTGGTTGAAGCCAGTTCTATCCTATTATGTAACATTTTCAGTGCTTTTACCTTGCAACCGCTCTGTCTGTAACTTAGGTCCTCCAGTAACTCTTTTCCCTTTTACACATCTCTAATTTCTTCTTATCTAATTAACTTGCCTGTATACTTCTCGGCTTATTTCTTTCTACTGCTGATAGAAACTCCCTGTATATGTGTACAACTTACTGTGGTGCTGATAGTTAAGCAATGTAATGTGACAGTAGAAAACAGTATGAAGATCTTTTCTAAGTCTTAAATGCCCTCCTTTCACTAGAAGTATGCTATTTTTGCAACTGCAAAAATCTGGTTGCGATAATACGTAAGAACCAGATATATATATATATATATATATATATATATATATATATATATATATATATATGTTTACCTCCATATGTCGTGGTTGGTTTGAGTGACAAACTATTGAGCGAAAGCACACCTGCATAAATCCATAATCTCGCTGCACAGATGTTCGAATGGCTGAATTGTGAATACAATTTGCCATTCAAATGAACAATATCTTTTCCACACCTGGATTCCACTAAGTGAGTTTCGACATAGTGCCGCGAACACATTCCGAAATTCACTCATATGGTTCGATGTTATGCACGATCGCACAAACCATCCGCGATATTATGGAGGTAAACCATATATATATATATATATATATATATATATATATATATATATATATATATACATATATATATATATATATATATATATATATATATATATACATATATAAAATCTATATCTATCTGTCTATATATATATATATATATATATATATATATATATATATATATAAAATCTATATCTATCTGTCTATATATATATATATATATATATATATATATATATAGATCTGTCTATATCTACTTATATATAGATATATATATATATACACATACACACACACACACACACACACACACACACATACACACACACACATACATGCGCACGCATACACATGCACTACATGCATCAGATTTCAAGGCAGTGAAATAAACATAAAAAAGATGGCGGATACCATCAATAAGGGATACTAACAACAATCTGTTTACCAGTCCAGAGAATATCAATGTCAAATACAAGTAGTACTTCAAGAAGGTTCTGAATGAAAGAAAACACAGAACCTGGACTACTGCATGCTAAAAGAGAAAGACAAGACCACTCTTGAGGAACTATTAAGTGCACTAAGGAAAGTTAAGTCAGGGAAAGTGTCAAACCTAGATGAAAAGTGGCAGATATGATTAAGATGTTGGGTGCTTTTTTGGAGAAGTGATTCCGGAGGATATTTATTATGGTATGAAGAGGGAAAATTAATGGCATATCCCAGATAACTGAGTAGTAAAATTCTAGTGCCATTGTGTACAAGACCAATGGGGATGTTCACAACTGTGGCCAATACATAGGGTAAAAAATTCCTGTCACATTTGCATGAAAATTCTGAAGAGGGTGAGTGACAAATGAATATGCAGAATAGTAGAAAGTTAGATGGGAGATGATCAGTTTGGATTCATAACAGGATGCAGTATTATTGACCCAATGTTTGCGGGGATTCAGATGGTGAAGAAGAAGCTGAATATGAGGAAAGAATCCAAATCAGCATTGCTAGACTTGTTGAAGGCATATGGCAAGGTCCAGAGAAAGCTGATTTGTGCAGTCCTGTGATGGTCTAAAGCACAGGAAGCATTGGCAGAATCAATGTAGGCTTCATACAAGGACCTGGTGACACAAGTATGAACAGTATTTGGACTCACAGACGACTTCCTAGCAGGAGTGAATGTGCATAAGAGTTCAGCTCTGAGCTCACTGGTGTTCATACTGGTGATAGACTACATCAGGAAAGAGACTGGAGGGAACAGATCAGTAAAGTTGCTCTATGCAGATAATGTATGCAAAACGGATGGCACATGGGATGAAAATAAGTATAGATAAGACAGTGGTCATGGCAGCAAATAGGAGAAATCAGAAGAAACTGAAAGCTGAGATATTCAGAAAAATAGTACAACAGTTTAACAGCTTCAAGTATCTGGGAAGAGTAGTTGAGGAGAAGCGTGATTTGAATAAAGAAGCCAAAGCTAGACTCAGAGGTCCTGCAGGCAACTGACAAGAAGTGCCTGTGGTAGTGTGCACAGGTGGTGCAATGACTGCTTCTTTTCGGCAGAGAAACATGGACAGAGAAGGCACAGCAGCTGAGAATGCTTGATGTGATAGAGAAGAAGTGCCTGAGATGGATATTAGAATGTATATTGTGGAAAAGATGAAGAAATTAGGACGTGGTAGTTCAGTTGTGTGTGCAGGAAAGCAGAAAGTGATTTGGTAAACAAATTTTGGCGTGACTGGAAGAAGGCAAAAAAAAAAAAAAAAGAAACTATCCAACTAAGGGATAGACGGATTGCAAATAAGACCTGAACTAATATAGCATGACTGTGAAACATGTCAAAGAGTGAGACAGAGTGCCTCTGAATTAAGAAAGATGGCTACAGTTAATCCAATATCGTGTGTGTGTGTGTGTGTGTGTGTGTGTGTGTGTGTGTGTGTGTGTGTGTGTGTGTGTGTGTGTGTGCGTGTGTGTGTGCATGTGTGTGCGTGTGTGTGTGTGTGTGTGTGTGTGTGTGTGTGTGTGTGTGTGTGTGTGTGTGTGTGTGGGTGTGTGTGTGTGAGTGATTGTATATTTGTATATTTCTTTAGCTTAATGTTGTTGACGTATGAACAGGGAAAATGACAATAGTGTAGTATATTATGCAGAGGTACACATTTGAAATGCTGAGACCCATTAGTGCATACGCCGGACTAGCAACACTGAATGGCAGAACATGTGGACTTACATGTACTGAGATTACTGTTGACTGAAATATTCCCATTTTCTCAGAGATATGGTGATCTTAGAGTTGGTATATATACATTTTGAGGTGCGAGGGTGCACAGACTCTTGCTCCACTGCAAAAAACAAGTTTAAAGGAGAAAAGCAATGCTCAACTTTTGCTATTCTCTCTTGTTTTTAGTCTTTTTTTTCTGCATTTTGGAGCTGGCATATGTGAGATCTGACATTTCAATAAGGAACTGCACGCAGTAAAGGCTATATGTTTCCAGCCATTGTATGGGCACCATGGTTTCAGTCTTGGCTAACTGAGGAACTAAATAAGCTGTAATCTGTGTCACTCTGAAATCGTTAAGGACAAAGAGAAAACAAAGGAGCTGAAAAGCATTTACACTGACACAAACCACTTACATGTAATATTTAGGAGATCTTATGGCCATTTTGGAGTATCCGATATTAGATGTTGGATTCAGAGCTGTTAAACTGAAAAAGACTTTGATTCCAAAAGCTTTTAATTACATGTAGCTCACCTGTAGTCAGACTTTGAAAACTGAAGCTGTATTGGAAAGTTCAAGAATTTAAATCAGATCTGCACATTGTTTTATACTTGAAAAATCTGAAAGACACTTTAGGCATCCTAAGTCAAAAGTGTGCTATAATGTCTTATATCTGAAAATAGCTGATTTTACATACTTTACAAAGTTAGCTGTAGAAAGACTCTGGGACAGTTTAGAGCTTCCCTACTATGGAATGTGAATGTTACTAGGTAAAGGTAAGTAGTTTATAGCAGCAGAAGCAGAATCCCCCTGCTTCATACAGACCTGGTGTAATGCATCCTTTATTCAGGCTTTATGATTACTTTTACATTGGTAGAACATACATATTTCAGAACTCCAAACAACCAGTGACTGCAGTCCTAAGAAAATTAAGCTGATCCTTATACATATGACTGCTGATTTACAGATTGCTCCTCTTGTACGCAGGGAAAAAGGTCTGCATGAAATCCACACTGAATGCCAAAAACTGTTCGCTGTGCAGAAGGAGATGACTGATATCATCACAAATTTCATCGGCAGGTTTGAAAACTTCCTGTGTCACTTTGAAGAAGGCCAGAGAGATCAGTGTAGCAATGCAAAATGGATTCAGAATCTGCACTCTGTGATTGAAGGAATCATTAACATGTGAGTATACACAATAATTCACTTCTCTTAATGCTTAAGTTTATTTATTTGAGGAAGCCTAAGATATGGCTTTTCCATCCATTGAGGTTAAGCAGCCTACCGCTGCAGCAGACTCAGAATAAAGCACTGTTTAATTAAGGTCAAATATTTTTCTGGTTGACATGTCTGAAAAATGCTAAATTGGGCCACAGTATCTCTGTAGGTCTCTAAAGTTTATAATCGATTTGCAAAACTGAATTAACTCATGTCATAAACATAGTCAATGGCAGCATCACTTAGTAATTCTATGCATAGAGGGTAAGTGTTATCATGCCTAAATTGTTTCAACTGACCACTAGAAATGTTAGAAGTAAAAATTCATTCATTTTCAAACTATATGAGCCCTTTTTTGTAACAACTCATAATCTGAAAACATAAAATATAGACAAAATAAATCAAATTAGCCCAAATGACTATAAATACTCATTGTTTACCAAATGGTACCTTAAGGCCATATTCTTAAAGACTCATGGCACTGTCTTGAGAGATTAAGAGAAGTAGATTGCACTGATATGAATGGTATAGGTTTCTTGACTATTGATGTCATAAACTTATTTTCTGTAATCCCACACCAACAGGGTTTGATTTATTTTATGATAGTTTGCTGGCTAGTCCTAGTTTTGACATAAGAAAATTGGAGCTTTGTCATGACTTGATGGAATTTATTTTAAAGAACAACTTCATTTTGTTTGAAGGAGAAACATATCAACAGTCAACTGGGGTAGCAATGGGGGCTCGGTGTGCCCCAGTTTTTGCTAACTTGGTTCTTCTGACATGGGAAAAAGAAAACATTTTTAAATCTAGTTATTATGACATTATCATATTGTATAATATATTCCTTGATGATTTGTTAATTCTATTGAAGGGGGATGAACAAAGTGTTATATAATTTGTTGCATACTTAAATGAGAGCTCCAATTTTCTTAAATTTACTTACAATTGGAATAAAGACTTTGCTAACTACCTGGATATAAAAATTTTGAAAAATGAGGTTGAGCTAATTAGTACTATATACAGAAAACCAAGTTATTCCAACTCAATGTTACACTTTTCAAGTTGTCACCCGATACACCAAAGGAAAGGCTTAGTAAAGGGCCAAATGATCCGCCTCTCCAGACTAATTAGTGATGATGTAACATTTAGGAAAGAGATTTACACACTTATAGGAATGTTCTTGGAAAGGGGCTACCCATTAACATTATTGACCAACATTAAAAGAGAGGTATATAGGAAGAGAAGGAACAAATTCACACCAATTCTGAAAGGTAGAGGTGCTACAAAGTTGGTAAAAGATGTTAACAACAAAGAAGTAAACAATAACACAGGGGAAGATGCCCCAATGTTTATACTTAAATACAATGATAGAGCACCTGAACTATGTGCAAACTTTAGGAGTCTTTGGGAACATTTTTTTGAATAGGGAAACAAAAGCAATATTAGGTAAAGCACCTGTTATAACATATGGTAGGGGTAACAATTTAAAGGACATTCTTGAAAAAACCAACAATGGATATAAAAGATCATATATGAGCAAGTGTGGCAGATGTAAAACATGTAGATACATTGCTGAGGGGACCTATTTGAGTGTAGTTGGTTTTAAACGTACCATTGCCTGCCCTGGGTTATGTAATTGCACTACTAGAAACTGTGTCTACATTGCTTCATGCATGTCATGTGATGCATTTTATGTAGGCATGACTTCGAGAAGTTTAAAAGAAAGAATAAGGGAGCATTGTAGTTCTATTAGAAGGAAAGACAAGCATAATGCTCTATATCTACACTCTAAAGACTGTTATGGTTTTAAAAAGTTTTTATTTTTCATAGTTGATAGGGTGAAATTAGATATGAATTGTGACATTTACAACAGTGTTACATTACATGAAATGGAGTGGCAGATTAGATTGAATGCCACGAAACACCCAGGGCTCAATGAATGCATTTCTTTAAAACCCTTGTTGAAATACAAGGCACAATTTATTTGATTTTGACATGATAGTAAATACACTTCTATAATAAAAACACTTAACAGCTGGGATACCCCAAATAGAGATAACAAAGGAAGAATTTACACTATTGTGTTAATTATATTATTTAAATATATATTTTTTAATATATATTTTTTATAATACACATTAAGATTTTTTGTAAGAGGAAAAAACTTGATGTATTAATTAGGTTTGAATAAATGTACACCACATTTGCTATACTGTGTTGACAGGACAAGAGAGACATTCTATGTTTTTAATAGTATGTTGCATTTGAAACACATATTGAGACACATATATTTTACAGCCTTATAATATGACTAGTTTGAATTTATTATTATTACACATACATACAAAAATATATTACACAGATAATTATTCACACAAGTATTTTTGTTAAAAGAAACATATAGCTTTATTAGATGTTCAACTATTAAATACTTAGTGTTTAAGAATAAATTATTTTGTAGGGGGTTTTTGTATTAAAATTGAATTAAAATGTATTGAACAAGGATTTAAAATGGAATCAAAACATATTAAGTAACGATTGAATGTATATGAGACTTATTCAAGCATTTTAAAAAAAAATTTTAATTGATTTTACAGACAAAGTTAATTAGAGAATTGTTTGAATGATTGGATAATTGAATTTTAGTAAGAATATTTAAAGGAAGCCATGCTGGGTAATTGTATACGACTCTGATGAAGCCAGTTGTACTGGTGAAAGCGCTCAGTCGGTGTGCTTTTTATTGGATTAAATTATTGCTGCTTCAAGTTCCTGGTCTGTGCTTTATTGCCGGTTCTATCTGTCTAGTGGTCGATGATTTTTGATATTGAATTTTATTACAAATGGTACCTTAAGATGAGGAGGCAGCCTCATAACAGAATGTCTGTGTTGAAATTCTTTCACACAATGTAAGAGTACTGAAACAAGAACAAAATATTCTTCCGTTGCATTTGAGTCATCTGAGCATTTTTAATAAAAACCTGGGTAAACAAATATTTGTATTGCATGAGTCTGAGTGAACACTAACTCAGAATGCATGTAATGGAATGGATGACAATACCAGAAAATACAACACTCACCATAAACTGCTGCCACTCCGTCAGCACTCTCTACATCCCCTTACTTTATTATTGTGTCTCTTTCTCTCATAGATTTTAAGCCCGAATAGGAATAACAAAATGCAGTTATGCTGTTAATAATTATTACCTTTACTGAATGACAATTTCATTGAAAATCTGACCAGTCTGACCTGGAAGTTTGCATACGTTTATAACCTAAGTCATTGTAAAACAAAAATTTTTTTATGGTGGAATGCCTCATCCTTAAGGAACATCAGGCTGTCAAAGTATTTTATTTGATATAATAAGTTAAATGATTGAAAAACAGGAAAAAAAATATGTGGAAAGGCTTTGCAGGTAGAACTTGGTATACTGTTAATTGGTGTAGCATGTATTTGAACACAACAGAGGAATGTAGTTGGACTAGATTTAAAAACATCTGTAATATCTATCTAACAAATACAATAAGTAGTTCATTTAAGGGTGGATTGACTAAGAAACCTTGCTGAAATAAACAGCATTCAAGATTATTAAGAAAAAAGATGTTTATATCCAAAGTATAAAAAAAGATACAGAACTAAGCATAACAAGTTTAAATGGTATTACTAAGAATTTAGAATTGTGTCTAACTACTAGAAAAAGCAAGTATGACTTTTTTGTTATAATTTCTGATAATAAGAAACAATTATTTAAACATGTAAAGGCAAAGAAAAGTATAAAAAGTCTTCTTAATCTTAATCTACATAGAGTTCTGGAGAGATGAAATGGCTCAAATATTTAATGATTACTTTTTAAATGAATACTGCCAATAATTTGTATAATATACATTCAGTATGTATCAGTGAATAAATAAATTAAAAAAAAAACAGTTTGATGCGACATGATAAAATGTTTGCAAAAATTAATTCATTTATTGCCGACATAATTGTATTGCCATTAGTAGTTATACTTAATGGTATGCTGGTACAGAGACTAGTACTTAATGATTTGAAGAAATCTCATACTGTTCCTATATTTAAGGGAGGAAACAAGATAGGACAAATTATCATTAGATAAATTTTACAACCAGATTAGGGAAGTGTCTTGAGAGTAACCATTTGAAATGGCTGGATCTCCTACAGCTAGTCCTGAAACACAGAGAATGAATGGCTGAAAGAACGGACTTATATATACCAAGTCCAAGATGCCATTTCTCGAAATATTCCCTTTTCTCCAAGGTATAGCAGTCTCTGAGTTCAGGGAGTGTGGGGGGGATGCAAGGGGTGTTTGCTCCACCTGCAAAAAGAAGTTTTAAGGAGAAGAGTAATTTTTGAGAATTGTTCTTCTCCTAAGTTTTCGGGCGGCCACGGTGGTGCAGCGGTTAGCATTGTTGCCTCACAGCAAGAGGTTCTCTGGTTCGATTCTTGGCTGGGGTGCCTTCTGTGCAGAGTCTGCATGTCCTCCCTGTGGGTTTCCTCCAGGTGATCCGGTTTCCTCCCACATCCCAAAGACATGCAGTAGGTGGATTGAACACTGTGAATTGGCCCTAGGTGTGAGTGTGTGCATGTGTGTGCCTTCTGTGGAAGGTTGGGCACTGGGCTGGCAACTTGACACCGTAAAACTCCACTGCCAATCATGAGCAGACAGATGATCCGCTGTGGTGACCCCTAACCAGGAAAAAGCCGAAAGAAGAAGAAGGAGTTCTTCTCCTAAGTTTTCAGGGTTTTTTTCAGCTTGTCGGCACTTGGCATTTCGAGTGTCGACATTTCATTAGGGTGTTGTTTTGAGATGTATATTATGAACAAAATCTATGGACTAAATTTGGATGCCAATTAATATGTATTTATAAAGGGCAGATCTACCCTGACCTTCTAAATAAACTTTTATGATGGAACATCTATTTTAAGAAAATCAGGTAAAAAGCTGTGCTGCAATATATTTGGATGCATTCAAAGCTTTTGATTGTCTAAGACATAATCATATCATTCACTGTCTCCACAGGTTAAGGCTAAAACCTTTTATAATAAAATGGATTAAAAACTGGTTAACTGAACATGTGTAGTGTGTCCTTTTACAAGGTGTCCTATCAAGTTGAAAGTCATTATCTTGGGGAGTAACTCAAGGCTCTGTATTGGGATCTATACTTTTCAATGTGGTATTTTCTGAAAAACCTAAATCAGATAAATTTTAACAAAATATGCTGATGATTGCAAAGCTGATGCCAAAATAGATAACTTTAAAGATGCAGAGAATCTAATGTGGATAACTGGGCTACTGAAGCAGAATTACAATTTCATTTCAAGAAGAAAAGAGTTACCTTTAGCAAATATACAGTGGATAAGATTATGATGGAAAATAATGAACTAAATATGGTTGACCAGGTAAAAGATCTTGGTATGATAACTGGAACTGGCAGGAATTTTAAGTATCATGCTCAGGACATTGGTACAAGCTGGTCTAGTATTGGATATATTCAAAACAAGTGACCCTAAGGTATTAAAAGATGTATTTATATATATGCCAAGATAAACAAAAGAACAGAGTTGACCTTTTTGTAGTTTAACAACTTCAGACACAGGAGTGTTTGAAGTTGTGCAATGATGCTTTACTAAAAGAATAATGAATACTAAACATTCTGTTTACTGACAGACTAAATTTTAGGTCTTTACAGTTATCTGTAATGAGTCATCAGATGGAAATTGTGTCTCTCATTTCAAACATTATCCAATGACGACCTGAGGACAGAAATAGCACTAACAGTGGTTAAATCTTATCCAGTGATAAGGGATAGGGTTCCTATTTAAATAATGATTAACAGCAGGACTATAACAAGAGATATATTTGTGACATACTCAATACCTAGATTGTAGAATGAGCCACCAGTAACTGTCAAATAGTCAACTTCATTAGATATGTTAAAGACTCGACTAGATGAAAATTTGGGTGACAATGAATACATGTCTGGAATTCAGGAGACAGCAGCTTTGTTGTCTGAGAAGACGACATGCAGCAAGACAAAACTAGAAAAATGGGTACTATGGCCTTAACTTAAAAACTTCTTACTACAGGAAAAAATGCCAAAACATGTATACTTGCAAGTTAAATTAATCATATAGGATTTCTCTTCGAGTACTTGAAGCTGGCTTGCTTGTTTGATTTCTGTTTGAACTGGTATGTTCACTTCTGTATTTGCTTATTTTTTGTAGTTCACTGTATACTATGACACTGCATTTTAGATCATAAAATGTTATTCATTCAGTGAGATTGCACTGTCACTAAGAAACAGTAAATAATGTATTAATTATTGAAGATTATTGTTCTTTCTGTAAGTCGCAGTGTCTTGGAGTGAAAAAAAACAACAGCGTATGAGGTTAGAACATATGAAAAACATAGCTTCATATGTGTGTACTAGGCCCTGGAGCCTTTACAAGCCTAGCCCATAGGATTACTCTGGCATCGTGCCACCTGACCTTAGTTCCTAGTCCCTCTATCGAGTAGAGCCACTGGAGTGATCCCCGGGGTGAATTTTCTACTTCCCATCCACTCGCCAAGATTTCTCTTGAAGAGGGCCAGTGAGGTGCTCTGTTTGACTTGTATGGGAAGTCTATCCATAGCATGGGCAGTCTCTGGGTTATGAACCTGTTCCTCCAGCATGTTCTGTTGACTGTGGTAATGAAGTTGAAGTCTCTGGAGTGTGTGGTGTGGAGGGATTGGGATTGCTTTAGATGTAGCATTTCTAACAGAGCTGGGTCAGACATGGCTTTGTAAGTCAAGCAGAGATCGCCTCTAAGTAGGCGATACAAGACAGAGAATAGTTGGAGTTTTTTGAGTCTGTCCATATAGGACAAATGTTTAAGGCCTAGGATCTTCTTTGTGAGGTACTTTTGCAGCCTCTCCAGTTGTTGCAGGTGTTTAGTGAGGTGCATGCCAAATGGGGCAGTGCACTCAATGACTGACCAAAACTACCCTTGCAAAAACACTTTTACTTCCCTCCCTTCTTTATGGTTCCTCTATCCTAACTAACTTACAAACTTTTACTATAAGCAAGACAGAACAGTGCTACAACAAAGTTGGAAAGTTGGCCACAAACTCTAAATATCACACACACCACTGTAAACCACTCCTAGAATTAAACTGGCTTGAGCTCCAAAACCAACTTGCCTTTATTCAGCTATCCACCTTGCACAACCTTATTTTCAAGCCTACTGCCTGCCCTGCACTAGCCAATTTAGTCACACCTTACACACTAAACTGATCCCTATGATCAGAAGATAAAAATATCTTAGCTATCTCAAAACCCACAAGAAAGCCAGGTCACCCTCTGTATTCATACTCTGTCCCTATACTTTGGAATCACTACCTCTCGTTACCAGGTCTATGCCTGGCCTAACTCATTTCAAAGCCTCTTTAAAAAATAATCTCAAAAAGACATGGCTCTGCTCCTGCATAAAGCCTGCCTGATGCTCAGCACTTCCTCTTCTTCCACACTAGCCTCATCCTCCTCTTCTGTCACATTTCCCCTCACAGTCTGTAAGTTCCTAAGGCTCTTCTAACTCCTTCTCTGTTTCTATACCATATCCTTAAGCTACTGCTCAGGCTGTATTGTTTCTATTCTTTTTAACTCTCTTACTATCTTTCTGCATCACTAACTTTCTGGTTACTAGTTTCTTAATTGAAACTAACATTCTATTTATTTATTTGTGATGTACTATAGCAGCCAATGTCACACACTGCACTACCAATATATTATTTTTTTAGACACTACATCATGTATAGTAAGAGTGACTATTATTGTCTATAATGTTTTTAACATGTTGCTGAGTTTTTATTTGGACAAAAGAATTTTCACCTTCAGTGCTGTTGCAGTGATCGTTTGTGTACTTGAGGAAATGGATTTATGTAGTTATGTACAAGGTAATGTGTCTTGAGGCATTGTGAATTGAGGTGGCATAGTGAAACTATCATTTAACCATCACACATTCTGTCACAAAACGTCATGTCACAGCACTCAGAATGTAACATGCTTATGATAAGATAACATACTACATAACTACAGATTCTTTTTTATTTATAGTCAGTGAAAAATATTTTGTACCTGAACAATATGTGAATTACTTTGACTAAATGCAAAAAACAAAAAACAAATAGTAATGCAATGAAATGCAAGAGAGATGGGAACAAACTTTTTTTTTTCTAATAAACATTTATCATCTTAAAGTAAACCTGAAGTAAATGCACCAGTAACCCCTTTTAAAATACCTGAAATACCTGAAAGTAAGGTGAACATGTCAGTTAGATCTGAAATAAATACACTGCAAAATTTAAAATTAAATAAAATTATAGTAATATAAGTACTGCAACTAAATTCCAACGGCCTGGATCAACTAATCCTTAGTCCCACCAGGGGCTCCAATATCCTAGACCTGGTCATTACCAACATGGGAAATCGATATTCCACACCTATGGTCACCCCCTCGTTGGTCAGGTCTGACTATAAGGTAATCACCCTTGACATCCACATCCCATCCCACCCCCCACCCCCCAGTAAGGAAACCTCTGTAAAAAACTTCTCCAAAGCCAACTTCATGATACTCAAGTCAGAAGTGACAAACTTCATGACACCCATGTAGATGGGAACTGAAAGTTTGACTGCTGGATCCTACTCTAAGGCACTGTATGAGCACATCCACTCTTGCATGAATCGTGCCATCACCAATAGAACTAAGATGCAGTCCTCCAAAAAAAGGAAGCCAGTCTGGTGGTTCCTTGCCATAAACAAACTTTACAACAAAAGGAAGAACTATTGCAGAAAAGAGAAAAATCCCAGGATGCAAAAAACTCCCTTAGCAGCCTAAGTAAGAAGCTGAGATCCCTCATAAAATCCTCCAAAGCTAATTATGAAAATAAAATTGCCAAAGATTCCAAAGACAACCCCAAGGCATTCTATAGCTATGTCAAGAATTTAAATGGCAATGCTCAAATCTGCTCTGAGCTACAACAGAATGGCATTAAATATACTGATCCCAAGGATATTGCCAATATCCTGGCAGATTGATTCAGTGCAAACATCACCCCCCTCTTACCCCCTAAAGGGCCCATCTCAATACCAAAAGATTGCCAAGTTCCGATAACAATGGCCACACAGGTAAAAAACACACTCTCCAAAGCTAAGAATACAGCATCCATGGGACCAGACGACATCCCAGGCTATGTACTACATGAACTACAAAATGAACTGGCACCTCACCTAAGTGTCATGTTTAATCATAGCCTCACCTCAGGCTTCATGCCCACTGAGTGGTGCACAGCTAGAGTTATCCCACTCCACAAGGGGGGATCCACCTTGGATGCCGGGAACTCCCGGGAACTACCGCCCCATCAGTATGATGAGCCTGATCTACAAGTCCATGAAATGTATTATCATAGAACTTATAAACAAAGATATTGGCAACCTTCAAACACTGGACCTCATGCAGTTTGGGTACATGAAGGGACAATCTTGTCTCCTGAACCTGACTGACTTCTTCGAATCAGTCTCCAGAGCTGTGGACAAGGGTAAGGTGGTCCACACAGCCTATCTGAACCTTGCCAAGGCCTTCAATACCATCCTCCACTCTGGGATCATAGATAAACTTACTAAGCTGGGCATTAATCCCTTCATCACTCGATGGGTTGCCAACTGGCTTACTGACAGAACCCACACTGTAAAAGTAGCCGACTCCAAATCCAGCTCCGGACAAGTAACAAGTGGAGTACCTCAGGGTTCTGTCCCGGGACCGCTCTTGTTTGGCATCTAGTTCTCTGAAGTACAAGCCAACACTAAGGGACTCTGGCTAACAAAGTTCACAGATGACTGCAAACTGGGAGCCATTATTGAATCCCCAAATGATGTGGATATTCTACAAAAGGGCCTTACAGAAACATATGCTTAGTGCCAGAGCCATGGGCTCAAGCTCAATGCCAATAAAAGTATAGTTATCCCCTTTGGAAAAAAACATGTACCCGTGAATTACCACATAGGTGGCAGTACACTAAACACCAAAAGTGTGATAAGAGACTTAGGGACACAAGTGGACAGTGGTCTCACCTTCGATAACCACATCGCCACAACAGTCAGGAAATCCTTCTATGTGGCACACCTCATTACTAAGGGCTTTTCATCCAGAAAAAATGAGGTCATTGTCCCACTATACTCATCCCTCATTAGACCCATTATAGAATACAATGCCCCGTTTGGTATGTACCCCTCAAGACATCTGCAACAACTGCAAAGGCCACAGAAATACCTCACTAAAAGAATCACAGGCCTAAAGCAGATGCCCTATGATGACTGTATAAAACAAATCCACTAATACTCTGTCACATATCGTCTACTCAGAGGTGATCTCTGCTTAACATACAAGGCCATGTCAAAACCAGAGCTGTTTGGACATGCTACACTTAAAGAAATCCCAATTCCTCAGAGACACATGCACCAGGGATCTAAACCTTGTCATCACAATGAACAAAACATGCTGGAGGGATAGGTTCCTGACCCAGAGACTCCCAAGACTCTGGAATAGACTGACCATACATGTCAAGTAGAGCACCTCTTTGGCCCTCTTCAAAAGGCACCTTGATGATTGGATGGGAGATAGGAAATTCACCTCGGTGATCACGTCAGTTGCCCTGCTAGACAGGGGTCCAGGGAAGTAAATACTGTGGGAAGAAATAGCCATGGAATTGTTATGGCATGGCTTGTATAGGCCCTAGGGCCTAGTACCAACCTATGAACCTATAAGAAGAGGCAGGCTTCATACAGTTCAGCAAGCTTAAACTGGATGAGGTGCCAGCAGGTCATGTTCACCTTGGTGAAGCTGATCTCCTTCATCACTGCTTTCCATATGAAAATACTGTCAGTGTGAAATCTAGGTGTGCACATACAGTGAACCCTTTCTTTTGACAGATTTTCCCCTTCTTTTTGTTTCTGCACCCACAAAAAGAGCTTGTGACTCAGATGCTCTTCTTGCAGAGGTCAGAGCAACCAGCAAAACTGTTTTCCATGTTAAGAACCTCAAGTCAGCCAGATGTGCTGGTTCAAATGGAGCAAGTGTTA
The DNA here is from genome assembly GCF_019279795.1 of Protopterus annectens. NCBI lineage: Eukaryota > Metazoa > Chordata > Ceratodontiformes > Protopteridae > Protopterus > Protopterus annectens. The sequence continues at coordinate 782,636,544 of NC_056743.1, forward strand.
GCATTTTTAACACAAAATTAAGGTCCAAGGAGAAGCCACCAGTTTTGTTGGAGATTTCTTACGCAAAACCCCTTTCAAAAACATTTTAACATGAGACTAGATTAAAAGAGGGTGAATCCATGGATAGCCTGCTGAAATAGCCAACAAATGAACTAGATAGATGAGTAAGACAGGCCATAGGAAAGTAAATCATGTAAATACTGCAAAAATCAAAGAAGCACCAGCCTTGAATGGGTGATGGTAATGTTGACACCAACTAGAAAACCCTTTACATTTGCTAATATATGATTTTCTAGTAGCAGACTTTCTTGCCACCATTAAAACCTAGTGGATGTTCTTAGTAAACAGGTGCTTAAAAGGTATTAAGATCTTATCAACCAGGAAGTCAGTTGAAGTTGTTTGGGGCTGGGATCCATCAAACACCCCATTCTTGTGTGAGTAGATCCAGGTGTGAGGAAGCTTGTAGTAATTGCCCTTGCCTCAATCCAATGGAAGGGAGTCACCACAATGATCTTGGGGGATTAGTTCTGAATCTTTAGAAATACCCTTGATTTCAATGGAAAAGCATACAGCAAAATTCCTATCCAAGGAAAACAAGAGACAACTGTGTTCTAGGCCTTTTTCAAGGAGTACTGAACCAGAATTATGACAGCTTATTGTTCAGCAAAAAGGCAGAAAGATCTGCTTGAGAAACTCCCTACAGGTGGATCAGATCTTGAAAGACCCACTGATCTAGTTTTCATTTGGGAGGGTCGGCCTTTGTCATGCTAAGCTTGTCTTTCACACACTATTGCTCTGATGAAATATAGGAAGCTTGCAGAGTGAGATTGTGCTGTTAAGTTATATCCCAAGCTAACATGGCTAGTCTGCGTAAGGGACTAGACCTGGTTCCTCCTTACGTATTTATATGTCACATCACTGTGGTATTCTCTGTAACAACTTGAAGTGGTCCTGGAAACCAACAGTGATTTAGAAAGTTGAATGCCTTGATAAGGGAAGCCTGTCTTTTACATTTATGTGCTTGTGTCTATCTTTGTGTCTCCCATATACCTTGGACTTTTATCCCCTTTGACACTGCAAAGTCCATAGCATCTGTTATGAGGAGGAGGGAAGAAGAGAAGACCTGAATTCAGGGATATTTGGTGTCTTCACTGAGTCATTTCTCTACACTCAAATCCCAGAACTAGAATCTAAAAAGATAATGAGTGTTGGTGCTGGGGCCAAAGAAACTTTAGATACCATTGTATCTTTCTCATCGGGAAGTCTTGCTAGAGGTATCATGAGAATCATAGATGCCATGAGACCTAGAATACTAAGGTATCCCCTTTCAGTGATTGAAATTTGAGTGGAAAATCCATAGAATATTTCTAAATGCCCATAAATGTATTTAGTTATACAGCAGTGTAAGTATGTGTTGTTTAACAGTGAGGCATGTCTTCCTATATGGGGCTGTGTGCTGAACCATAACTGTTCCTCTCTTGAGAAAATGCTATAATCTGGTGTTTGGTGGTGTTTGAGTATGGTTGCATTTAAGTAGTTATAGGTCAATAACAAGTTGTTTATTTGGTAGACAGATTAAAGTATACGAATTTAATAAAGACTTTGCAACTAATATTATGCAATCTTTAAATTCATATGTTCTTGAAGATTTGATTAAACAGAGATAACTGGGTAAAAAGTATAACTTATGGAGTATATTGAATAAATTCTGATTTGGAATAAAAGTGTATTAACTGAAAACTTTTGGAAGATTTAAGCTTAATTTTAAATAGTAATTGGAGCATTTCTCCCCGGGCCTCCGCTGAAAACAGGATCTGTGGAACCTAGTCAGACTTTCCCGGTCAACAAATAATAAATAAATAAAAAATAAATTGTTCGATTCTCAAAAAGAGTGTGCATGCAGTAATGGAGTAGGATTAACATGTGTTTCTAAATGTGTTAAAAACTGATAGAACATTTAGATATAAAAAGTAATGATATTGAGAAAATAAGGATGAAAACAAGTGAGGTAAGGTAGATCAGCTGGAAGTTATATAAGAATCAAGGTTGAAAGCAAGCTGGGAAACGTTTACTTTTTAAATCAGTTAAAATTCCAGTTAAAAGGAAAAAGAAAGTTGAGAATAATGATGGAATTAAGAGAAAGAAAAATGTTAGTAAGCCTTCCACATTTACAAATTTAGTGGAAGAAATTTAATTTAGTTTATCAAGTGTTAATTCAAATGAAACAGTTTTATCTGTTAGTAGGGAACAATGTGAAGAAACTAGGAAAGAAAATGTGGTCAGTTCTAATGTTTTTATGAATAATTTATTGGTTATGGCTTCATAGGGTAGTACTAGACTAACTGCCTTTGCAGGCCATTTTAAGCCAATTACCTCATGTGAGGATCAAACCCTGCACCTTGTGTCTTTAAGGTGAACACCTTAACCATTATACAAACCATGCCCTCTCTTTCAAGGATACATGCAAGTGACTTAGAACATGTGGTAATAAAGGGAGTACCAGGTCATTATACTAACAAATCTGATTGTTCTAATGTTTCAAAATATAAAAATAACTGTGTGGAGGAAAATTATGATAATACAATTTCAGTTATTGAGGAATTTTTTTCTGAGTCTTTTGTTACAAAATTTGACATAGTTGTGGAATAAGAAAAGAAACATAGATCAAAGAGAAGATAATAATTTGAGTGATGATTTGTTGGTTGAAGGATATAGCTTGAAACATAAGACACTTACACAATTAGAGGGTTCTCGTACCTCTTCATTCTAAGAAGGTATTAAATGAGACTTACGCTGAACATAGTTCAGTTAATGCTAGTAAACAGTAATGTTTGAGTCATTCTAGGAAGCAGGATGTTTTGACTACAGAAAGTTTGCAGGAAAATTGTTATTCTTATTTAACTGGTAGCATTTCATATAACCCTTGCTCTGATGAAATTAGCAATTGTATTAATAGGCAGAATGAAGGATGGCAAGAGATCTAATGTATAAAAAAGCTTAACAGAAGAGGTTTGGGAGGGTTAATTAGCTAAGATAAAGATATTAATAAACACAATGAAGAACCCGGTTTTATTTCCATAATGGAGAACAGTGGAAACAGATGTTAACCTGAAATACAGGTAATTGGGGACCCACATGTAAAATGCATTACTAGTCAAATAACATAATTGAATAAAGAGTATATTATAGTTTCTTCTTTAACAGGGTTGTAGTTAATTGAGTATTTAGATTTGTTGCCAAGGTTAACTAGAGTTAAACTGACCTAACTAAAATTATTTTGCAGAGAGACACTAATTATTTAAGGTATAGTCATGATAAAAAAGAATATTTTGAAACTTTAAATCTAAATCTACAGTTTGCATTATGTGAAATACTTCCTAGCTAGTGTTGGTCAGATTTTCAGTGGACAAAGACAAAAATTGTTTAGTAATTGGCTAAGACAACTTTGTTTTGTCTACAATGTTAAATTAATCTTCTTCTTCTTCATCTTCTTTTGGCTGCTCCCGTTAGGGGTCGCCACAGCAAATCAACTGTTTCCATTTCTTCCTATCTTCTGCATCTTGCTCTGTCACACCAACCACCTGCATGTCCTCTCTCACCACATCCATAAACCTTATCTTAGGCCTTTCTCTTTTCCTGTTACCTGGCAGCTTCATCCTTAGCATCTTTTTCCCAATATACTCTGCATCCCTCCTCAGCACATGTCCAAACCAACATAATCTTGCCTCTCTGGCTTTGTCTCCAAACCTTCCAACCTGGCTGACCCTCTAATATACTTATTCCTAATCCTGTCTATCCTCGTCACACACAGTGCAAATCTTAACATCTTCAACTCTGCCACTTCAAGCTCTGACTCCTGCCTTTTTGTCAATGCCACTGTCTCCAACGCATATAACATAGCAGGTCTCACTACCCTCTTGTAGACCTTCCCTTTCACTCTTACTGGTACTCGTCTGTCATAAATCACTCCTGACACTCTTCTCCACCCACTCTAGCCTGCATGTACTCTCTTCTTCACTTCTCTTCCACACTCACCGTTACTCTGAACTGTTGATCCCAAGTACTTAAACTCATCCACCTTCGCCACCTCTACTCCCTGCATCCTCACCATTCTTCTATCCTCCCTCTCATTCACACACATATATTCTGTCTTAGTCCTGCTGACCTTCATTCCTCTTCTCTCTAGAGCATATCTCCACCTCTCCAGGGTCTCCTCCACCTGTTCCCTTCTCTCACTACAGATAACAATGTCATCTGCAAACAACATAGTCCACAAAAAACTGTGCCTATGATTTTAAAAAGGTTTTCAAGGGAAAAAGTTCATCTTAATTACTATGGATCTAAGGTTCTGCAAAGCTTATTTAGGAATTGTGCTGAAAAATTTTAAGGCCTCACATTAGCAGGTGGATTTGTGCAATAGAAATAGGAAATGTAATAGATCTTTAAAATGTTTCCATTGTTAATGCCTAAAGCTGGGGAACAAAGGAAGTGAGTTAAAATTTATTGGACTTTCTGAAGCATATGAATGTATTACTGATACTGAGACATGGAATTCATCTGACTTATAAATACCAGGATATAACAAATGTGAATGCTTATGAATAAGCAAGGGAGGTGGAGGCATAACTTTATGGGTTAGAAATTCAATTTTTTGTGAAGACTATTGCTGATTTGGAGTTTGTAGTAGTCCAAGCTTATGGACTATTGTTGCACAATCCTGTAACATTGGTACTTTGCTATCATACACCTACAGATACACCTATAGATGCTCATTATAATTGTTTGTCAATTTTAAATATGAATGTTAAGTTGTCTATCTCGCCTTCATTCTTGCTGGATGGGTTCGGAGCCGACCTCGGCTCCGACTCGGCCACTCTAAAAGCTCGAGAGTTGGTTCCACCGGCTCGAGGCTCCCCTTATATCCCACAATGCTAGGCGTGAGTTACCTCAGATCTCGTTTGCCGCTACAGCGATCGAGGTGTTGGTTTTCTACCGGCTTCTTGGTGAGTAACTTTGGATTAAAGTTAGTATACTTAAACCCCTTTAATTTTAATTTTAACACTTGTTTCCCTTAGTTTAGTGGAATCTTCCCCACTTTCTCTCTAAAATCCCATTTTTTCTCCACAAGAACTTATAAGTTCTTCCCTCGGGCCTTCAGGCCTTCTTCCTCCATCCCCTAGTGGTGTGTGTGTGTTTTCTCATAATTTAAAACTTTGGTAGTTGTTTTATTTTTTGAGTTTAAAATAGGATAGGGTGTAATCAGTGTGTTTGACTGGGTGTGTGTGATTACACTTTTCTAAAATGTCTAAAGACTCGAAGGTCTCAGGCTTCAAGAAGTGTGACTCGTGCTGTCAGAAAATGTCTCTGACAGACGGTCACACTTCTTGTGTCTACTGCCTGGGGCCTTTGCACCTGCAGGACTCCTGTGCTGTATGCCACGGCTTCAGCCCCAGGGTCCTGCAGGAAAGAAAAAACAAACTGATTCTGAGAGGTTTACTCAAGCCTGAGGGTTCCCTTACTGTCTCTTCGGGAAAGCCCTCCAAGGCTTCTAGGTCCTCGGCTCCAGCTACTGTGCCGAGACCTAAGGCTAGGAAACCTCCGTCTGCATCGGCTCCGGCTGGAGCCGATGAGTCTCAGTCTACAGTTTCTGTGGTTTCCTCGGCTCCGGCTGGAGCCGAGGTATTAGAAATTCCCTTGTCGGCTCCGACCAGACCTTCGGATCCGACATCTAGGAAGAGGTCTAGGTCACCATCCCTTGGCTCCGTTCATTCGGCTCCAGCATCTCCTCTGCTGTCTGAACGGAGCCATAGATCTCACTCCTCTAGGTCATCGAGGCTGTCGGACCATGACCTTCAGAGGGTAGTGAGTCGACTTCTTAAGTCCGAGGCACTGGCCCAAATGCTTCAGAGCCCGACTCATCAGTCGATGCCTGCCCTTGTCCCTCAATATGTTCCTCCTCCGACTCCGTTGAGTTCGGGCAGGCGTTGAACCGAGACTGTGGTAGCGTCGGAGCCGATACAATTGTCTTCGGCTCCATCGTCGGCTCCGATTTCTTCCTTAGAAGAATCTCGGCCGGACTTCCATCGTCGGCTCCGAGGGTGAGTGGCATCGGACCGTTGTCCGACCCCGCTCTCCCTCTCGGGCTTCGCTCTGGTGAGTTTGGCTCCGACATCGGCCTCGAAGCCATCACTGTCGGTGCCGAGGGAGGTTTTAGCTTTCGGGCGGGACCTCTGGCTCTGCCTGACAGGGGTGCGTTCGAGGTCATGCGGAGTGTGTTAGAACCTGGTTCTACCCCACAGTCGGCTCCATCCGCCCCCCCCCTTCGGTGCCTCAGGTCAAGTCGGCTCACTCTCTCCTCCCGGCCCGCAGTGGGCCAGCTCCTCAGGAATCCCTGTGGGGATCTCATCCTCTTCCGAGGCCTCTCCTGATTTGGCAGAAGAGCCCCCTCGGAAGAGAAAGTGTAAGAGGAAACACATAGACTCACCTGAGTCCGTCACCTCTGACACAGATTTAGAGGATTCGAGGGTTCCCCGTTCCCCTTCTGAAGATGTCTCATTTGCAGACATTCTAGAAATCCTTAAGCAGAGGGAAATTGGCCAGCCCTCAACCCTTCGGAGGATGAATCTGTGTACCTTGAGGCGTTTGGCTCTCGTCCTTCCACCTCCTGGGTGTCTCCCCCCTTTGACCCCCTCATGCAGGTGGTAGCAAAAAAGGCATGGATGGCTCCTGATTCAGTGGACCCCACTCCCAGGAGACCCTCAAAATTCATTACAGCACCAGCAGATAAACAGTTTCTGACAAAAGGAGTTTCTGTGGATGCTATGGTGGTTGCTGCTGCCACTAAGAAGGAACTAGCTGATCCTTCAGTGCCTGTCCATCCACCTAACAAGGAATCTAGGTCCATGGACAGGTACGGGAAGCGGATGTTCTCGTCAGCGACATTTGCAATGCGTTCGCTGAACTACCTATGCCATTTTACTCGTCTTCAAAGGGACTTGATTAAAGAAGCGAGTGACATGTTGAAGGACCCTACGGCTGTGGGTTTTCAAGACAAGATGAACACTCAGCTGGCTACCCTGAACTCCATAGCCAACTCCTCCATGCGCCTCCTATCTTATGTGGCTGATGGAGCGAGCAGGGCCGCAGGGACAGGTGTGGCCTTACGTAGGCATGCCTGGATGCGGCTATGCAACTTTGCGGACCCCTTTAAAACGTCATTCACTAATTCCCCATTCGATGGATCATCTCTTTTTGGTCCTCAAGTGAAAGAAACCTTGACTAGGTGCGAGACAGATGGCAAGACTCTTTCTGCCGTCGGAGTCCGTTTTTCTACTCCTTCTAGGCCTTACCCCAAAGGTCAGAAAAGTGGGAAAATGTGGTTCCGCAAACAATCTCAAGGGTCTTCGCCTGACGCACAAAGTCGGTTCCCCGCCAGAGGCAGAGGCGGGAACAACAATGGTAGACGTCGCCCTAGAGGCAGGGGGGGTCCGCAGAACCAGGGCAATCGAGAAGCCTTCTCTGATAAGCCCTTTCAGCATCCCTGAGGTGTTGCCCGACTGCCCACCTTCGGAGGCAGTCGGGGGAAGATTGTCACTGTACCCAGAAGCCTGGCTATCCCTGACTCAAGACAAATGGGTACAGTCCATCATTTCCGGAGGCTATTCCATTCCCTTTGTTCGCATTCCAAGCCAATCAAAAAAATCCCTTCCAGATGTTCCACCCGCTCAAAGGGATCTTGCAGCTTTGGAAATTTCAAAGCTGCTTGCAAAAAGAGCAATTCAGCCAGTTCCAGCAGACCAGCAAGGATCCGGAATCTACTCAAGGTTCTTTTTAGTTCCAAAGAAAACAGGGGACTGGAGACCAATTTTGGATCTCAGTATCTTGAACAAGTCAGTCAAGAAATCAAGATTTCGGATGATCACGCTGCAGTCCATCCTTCCCCTATTGGGAAAAGAAAACTGGATGTGCTCTATAGACCTTCAGGACGCGTACTATCACATAAAAATGAACAGACGCTCCAGAAGATTCCTCCGCTTCAGGCTGGGAACCAGTCATTTTCAATTCAGGGCCCTGCCCTTTGGTCTCACCACTGCCCCCCGGGTGTTTACCAAATGCATGGCAGTGGTAGCTTCTCACCTGAGACGTCAAGGATTCCAGGTGTTTCCATATTTGGACGACTGGCTCCTTACAGTTCCCACCAAGCATCTTCTTCTATTGGCCAGGGACTACACCTTTCGCATTTGTCAAAATTTAGGCATTTCAATAAATTGCGAAAAGTCTGTTTTGTCGCCTTGTCGTGTTATTACCTTCATAGGCGCAATTCTAGACACAGTCAACATGTCTGCGAGGCTAACAGATCAGAGAATAACAGACATACAGAAACTGGTCTCGCTCATCTTCAGCAGCAACAGAGTCAAAGCCAGGTTGGTTCTGAAAGTATTGGGGATTATGGCGGCTGCCATTCCTTTGCTTTCATTAGCCAGATTCCACATGAGAATCCTTCAATGGATGCTCTTCACACAATGGTCATACCAGCAACTTCCGATGTCCCACACCATTATGATCACGCAAACATGCAGGAATCATCTTCTGTGGTGGATGTCTTCCCCTCAGCTCTTATTGGGAAGACCCTTTGTTCCTCCCCCTCCGGTTGCTACACTGACAACGGACGCCTCCCTGATCGGGTGGGGGGGGCATTATCAGGGCAGAACTGTCCAGGGCACATGGCAACCAGAAGAATGCCACTTGCACATAAATGTTCTAGAGATGAGAGCAGTGCTTTTAGCGTTGCAAGCCCTTCAAGACTCTCTTCCTTTGGGAACGATAGCAATCCAGACGGACAATATGTCTGTAGTGTGGTATATCAACAAACAAGGCGGAACCAGGTCCTACCCTGTGTCGAGAAGCACTCAGACTGTGGCAATGGGCGATTTCTTCTCAGCGGTTTCTGATAGCAACGCACATCCCCGGGAAGTCCAATCAAATCGCGGACAAGTTGAGCAGAGCTATCCTCATGCCTCATGAGTGGTCTCTGAAAGACTCTGTTGTGAGAGAAATTTTTCTCAAGTGGGGTCAGCCTTGCTGCGACCTTTTTGCTACTCCCCAAAACAGCAAGTGCAGAGATTATTTCACCCTATTCCCTTTACCAGGCCAGCCCAGCAGAGACGCTCTAGTCCAAGTTTGGCCCGGGGACTTCTGTATGCATTTCCTCCCTTCCCACTAATCTCTCAAGTGATACAGAAAGCTATCGCTCAGAAGGTCTCGTTGATCCTCATTGCTCCTTACTGGCCTCGACAGGTTTGGTTCCCCTTTCTGCATCATTTTCTGTTGGAGCGACCTTGGCATCTGGACCTAGTTCCAGATCTTTTGATCCATCAGTCGGGTCAGTTTCATCGCTCCCTTCCCTCTCTGAACCTCACGGCTTGGTTCCTCCAATTCCAACCTTAGCCAGGCTTCCTCAAATATCTCACTCTGTTCGAGGTATTTTGATAGCTTCCCATAAATCTTCCACTAGAAAGATTTATTTGAGTAAGTGGAAACGTTTCGCCTATTGGGCTCAAGGAAGGGACATAGATCCTTTCACTGCTTCCATCCAAATGGTCCTTGATTTTCTAGCTGAACTCTTCCATGCAGGTTCATCTCCTTCTACTCTTAAAGTTCAACTGGCAGCTATTTCTAACTTTCATGTGGGTATTTCAGAGTCTGCCATAATGTCCCACAAGCTTTGCAAAGCCTTTTTGAAAGGAGTTTTTCTACTCAGACCTCCTATAAGAAATCCTCCTCCTCCTTGGGACCTAAATTTAGTTCTTAGTTCTTTGATTCTCCCCCCTTTCGAACCTGCAGCCTCCTGTTCTTTAAAATTGCTATCATGGAAGACTCTCTTTCTGGTAGCTATTACTTCAGCTAGAAGAGTTTCAGAACTTCATGCACTCAGCTGTCGACCTCCTTATCTGTTGTTCCAAAAGGACAGGGTATCTTCTGAACCAACCCGTCCTTTTTGCCTAAGATAGCCTCGGTGTCTAACCTAAATCAAAGCATTGACCTCCCTGTGTTTTTTCCAGAATATTCCAATAGATCTGAACAAAAATTGCATTGGCTAGATGTTCATCGTCAGTTAAGGTACTATTTGGATAGAACCAAACAATTCAGAAAATCTGACCAGCTGTTTGTCTCCTATGCAGAAGGCAGAAAGGGACTTTCAGTTTCAAAGGTATCATTATCTAGATGGCTAACATCTCTGATTTCCCTTGTTTATGAAATTAGACACCAAAAGCTGCCTAACAAACCTAAAGCCCATTCCACCAGAGCTTTGGCTACTTCTATAGCCTTCCAAGACAGACTGCCTATTGACACCATTTGTGCAGCGGCTACTTGGGCTACTCCTCACACTTTCATTTCTCATTATAAGTTGGATTTAGCTTCTAGGCATAGAGCTAACTTTGGTTCCACTGTTCTCAAGAGTCTGTTCGGTTAGGCCACCGGGACAAGGTGCTAGGGCCGGTCCCATCCAGCAAGAATGAAGGTGAGATAGACAACTTAACATATAGAAGTTATGTTCTTACCATAACGTTCCATGTTAGTTGTCTTCTTCTCGCCTTCTTCTTGCGTCCCACCCTCCTTCCCCCTGGCCTGGACAGACCTAGAGGAGTTTGATTGTGACCTCTCTTTCTACCACCTCTTTACTTTAGGTATATGCTCTGCTGTGCATATTTCCTAGATCAGGATGTAGGTCACCCTTCTCTTCACCCTTGTTTATAGAGGTGGACTTTGTTTCTAGTTATTCTGCTACTATTATAGGCTGGGCCTAGCTTACAAACGAGATCTGAGGTAACTCACGCCTAGCATTGTGGGATATAAGGGGAGCCTCGAGCCGGTGGAACCAACTCTCGAGCTTTTAGAGTGGCCGAGTCGGAGCCGAGGTCGGCTCCGAACCCATCCAGCAAGAAGAAGGCGAGAAGATGACAACTAACATGGAACGTTATGGTAAGAACATAACTTCTATATTTAGATTATAGAACTCTGGTACTGATAGCTGACTTTAATTATTCTACCATTGATTGGCAAGTGAATGAAGGAGGAAATTATCGTGAAACAGAATTTACTGAGATTTTTTAGTATCATAATATTATACAGTTGATTTTTTTAAATGAGTCAGTGTAGTAATATCCTGGACTTATTAGGTACAGAATATCCTATTTTAATTAAAATATTCAGATTTTGCCTCCTCTAGGATTATCTGATCATTTGTCCTTCTCATTTGAAATAGTTGTTTAGGGTAAACCAAGAGTATGGACCAAACATTACAATTATGGTCTAATTGATTACTACCAGTTAAAGAATAAATTAAAGAATAATTTACTTTCAATTGGATAGAGATAGCTGAGACAGTCAGTGGGGTTTATAATAATATAGAATCACTATTGTATAACAGTGTAGTTGGGACAACTTGCTATAAAACAGTAAATTCCAAAAATAAAGTCCCAGTATGGTAGAATTATAATTTGAGCAAATTATATCACAGGAAACAGAGAGCTTCTTGTGTTTGTCGTAAAATTCCAAATAAGTTTAATAAAAAGATGTAAGGTTGAGAAGCAAGTAACTATTGGCAAGTATGAGAAATAAAAAAATAAAATATGAAAATCTGTTGGCAAATAATCACACAAATGCCAAAAAAATAAATATATTAATTCTATTTTGTAGGTAGGTTACACATTAGTGACCACAAATTGATAGTTATCAAATTTAATGAATATTTTACTGGTTTTTGGCATTGAAACAAGTGGATGTTAATCTCAATTCAAGGAGGAAAGAATTGATTGTATGACAACATGTCCTAATCTTACTAAAGAGATGTTTTTAAGAGCTTTAAATAAAACTAAATCTGGCAGATCAAGTGGATCAGACTGTATTCTTGGAATTTTGTTGGTTAATATAAAAGATTATTTAGTGAGTTTATTAACTAGGACATTTAATTCTATGCTGTATAATGGATACATACCAAGATCTTGGAAGGAATCATTAATTACTCCAGTTTTTAAATCTACAGATAAGATGGCAATACACATTTGTTTTTAACCAAAGCTTTCAACTTATTATTTTATACTGTTAATTTGGCTTTGGAACAATATAAGGCTAATCAATATTTACAGTCGATATAAGAAGTGTACACACCCTTGTTAAAATGCCAGGTTTAGTGATATAAAAATGAGACCACAATAAGTCATTTCAAAACTTTTCCCACCTTTAATGTGACCTATAACCTCTACAATTCAATTTAAAAACAAACAAATCTGTTAAGGGAAAAAATATAAAAAACATACAATAAGTTGGTTGCATAAGTGCATTAGGGGTGGGAGGTTGGTATAATGGTTAAGGTGCTTACCTTATAGGTGCAGGGTTTGATTCTTACATGGGATAATTGGCTAAGCTTAAAATGGCCCACAAGGGCAGTTGGCCTAGTACTAATCTATGAACCTATGAACCTAAGTGTGCACACCCTTAAACTAATACTTTGTTGAAGCACCTTTTGATTTAATTACATCATTCAGTCTTCTTGGGTAGGAGTCTATCAGCATTGCACATCTTGACTTGGCAATATTTGCCCACTCTTCCTTGCAAAAGCGCTCAAAATCTGTCAGATTGCGAGGGCAACTGTTGTGCACAGCACTCTTCAGGTCACCCCACAGATTTTCTATTGGATTTAGGTCTGGGCTCTGGCTGTGCCATTCCATAACTGTAATTTTCTTCTGGTGAAGCCACACTTTTGTTGGTTTGGATGTATGCTTGGGGTCATTGTCATGTTGAAAGGTGAAATTCCTCTTCATCTTCAGCTTTCTAGCAGACACCTGAAGGTTTTGGGTGAAACGTGACTGGTATTTGGAACTGTTCATAATTCCCTCCATCTTAACTAAAGCCCCATTGCCAGCTGAAGAAAAGCAATCCCAAAGCATGATACTGCCACCACCATGCTTCATGGTGTGGATGGTGTTCTTTTGGTGATGCAAAGTGTTGTTTTTGCACCAAACATACCTTTTGGAATTGTGGCCAAAAAGTTCAACCTTGGTCTCATTAGACTATAACACATTTTTCCACATGCTTTTGGGAGACTTGATGTATTGTTTTGCAAATTTTAGCTGGTCCTGGATGTTTTTCTGTGCAAGAAAAGGCTTCCATCTTGCAACGCTACCCCATAGTCCAGACATATGGAGAATATGGGAGATTGTTGTCACATGTAGTACACAACCAGTGCTTGTCAGAAATTCCTGCAGCTCCTTCAGTGTTGCTGTAGGTCTCTTGGCAGCCTCCCTGACCAGTTTTCCTCTTGTCTTTTCATCAGCTTTGGAGGGATGTCCAGTTCTTTGCAACATCACTGTTGGCCCATATTTTCTCCACTTTTTGATGACTGTCTTCACTGTGTTCCATGGTATATCCAATGCTGTTGAAATTTTTGTGTGCCCTTCTCCTGACTGATACCTTTCAACAATAATATCCCTTTGATGCTTTGTAAGTTCTCTGTGATCCATGTCTTTTGCTGTAGCAGGCAACTGAGTAAATTTCAGGAAAATCACTAGGACAGCTGAACTTTATTTGGGGTTAATCAGAGGCTCTTTAATTAATGGCAGGTGTGTACCCAAGAAGACTGAATGCTGTAATTAAATCTAAAGGTGCCTCAACAGAGTATTAGTTTAAGGGTGTGCACACTTATGCAATCAGCTTATTGTATGTTTTTTATTTTTTATATTTTTTCCCTAACAGATTTGCACGTTTTTCAATTGAATTGTACAGGTTATAGGTCACATTAAAGGTGGGAAAAGTTTTGAAATGATTTATTGTGGTCTCATTTTGTTATATCACAAAAACCTGGCATTTTAACAGGGGTGTGTACACTTTTTATATCCACTGTATGTAGGTGGATTAATCAATGACTCAAAGGTAGACTATAAGGAGTAGTGATTCAAAGAAAATATCAGCTGCAGCACTGATGAGATCAGGTGTTCCTCAGGGATCTTTGCACAGGTATTTGTTGTATAATACTGTTTTTGCCTCTATTCCATGAGATGATCATTGTTGGTTGGTTAAGTACACCGATGATTGTAACATTGTAGCTTTGGTCATAATGAACATGATTTCACTAATATTAATAGATATTGGACAGGGAAACTATTCGGCTGTGTGGACGTTTGTGCATTTGAAGTTTTGGCATTCTCAACTTGGTTATCTGGTCTTCAGTTATGTGGGTGGTATTTCAGGTATATAAAGTAGACTTTTATTTATATATATATATATATATATATATATATATATACCGTTTATCCTGCATGTATGTATGTATATATAATATATATATAGCTATATATATATATATATATATATATATATATATATATATATATATATATATATATATATATCCCTTGTATCCTGCATTTTCTATCTTCAAACAATTATGAGAAAAAGACATAAGGGAATTATGTTCATCTGATTTACCTTTGGTTGGTCAACCAACATGTACATCAACATCCTGAAGGTAATCCACTGTATGTCAAAAACTGAAACTTTGACTACCTTATACAATTGCACTGAGGAAGAATCTCGATGCATGCATTTTTAAAATATAGAAACAAAGATGACAACAAGAGACAAGAAGGGAGAGTAGAAAAAAACTGAAGAAAAGGTTTCCAGATCCAACAGTTCTCCCAGGTCCAGCACCTAAGTATTCAAGGCAGTCAGAGCTACCTGCAACTTGGGTCCAAACTCACTCACCAAAACCTACCTTTTCTCTGGAGCCAGTCAGCCCCAGACTTCATTCCCAGTTTCTTCAACAAAAACTACCATTGAGATCAGCATCTGTAACTTCTTCGATGTCTGATAGATCCACCAGATGTCTAACTGAGTTGGATTTTGACTGTATAATGAAGAAACTCCTGAAGACAGAGATTCAGATGGGGTCCTTCTAGCACCATCCCTGAGGAGAGGGTCAGGAGTGGGCCCTTTAACACCATCTAACCCTTTTATGACAGCATCTCCCTTTCTGGATCAGATAATTATGGATCCAAACCCATCTGCCACACCAGTGTTGGATCCAATAGCCCTGGAAATTTCAGCTTTGACATCTTTCCTTACTCTCTTGACACTGATATTTTTGGGTCAAGATGAGTCTCAGAGCCAAAGCATCGGGGTTGGAGCTGCAATGGTGAAGATGACACCAACGTTTTCAGAGCTGTTTCTTCCTCTAGGTGCTTTGGCTCGAGATAGCTGGGCTCTGAGGTCCTCCTCGGAGCCAACCTCTTTAGCAGTAGGGAAGCCTACTGAGTCTGCTGACATGGATAGTTTCTTCTCGACTCCATTGGCTGAGTCAGCTTTCACTGAGTCAGAAAAGGCTTTGGCTTGGTCAAGGAGACTGGTGTGTGTATCAAGTTCAGATCCATCCAAACTCCCAATAGAACCTGTGCCTTTTTCCTCTCATTAGGGTCAACAGGGACAGACAGACCCAGTTAGCTTTGAGGCAGCTCGAGTTACAAACTCCCCATCCAACTCCCACATGCCTCCTTCACAGCCCCTGAGACACATCCCATGAAAAAGGGCATACAAAATGAAACAGAATGCTCTCCAGCATCTGTGACTGAAGACACAGACTGAAACGGAGAAGGATCCCCAATATCCACCCCAAGAGCATCTCCTTTGAGGATATTCTAGAATTGATGAAGCAATGGGGGGGGGGGTGATCCACTGAAACTCCTTCTCCTGATGAGTACATGTTCCTTGCAGGTTTTTGGTGTGGCCCATTGATGTCCTGGGTGGTCTGACCTCCTACATCTTAATACAGCTTGTTATTCAGAAAGCCCGGAAGGAACCTGATGAAGCAGAGCCTATTCAAAAAAACAGACAAAATTTTGGTTATCCCAAAAGACAGAAAACACTGGTCAAAGTGCCCCCTATAGATGGTGATAGTAGCAGCCACAAATAATGAACTAGCTGAGGAAAGATTCTCTGTCCTTCCCCATAACAGGGAGTCAAGGGCATTGGACAGAAAGGGGAAACAGACATATGCTCCAGTGACCTTTGTACTTTGAGTGTTGTATTACCTAGTACAACTGACACATTTCCAGAGAGACATGATCAAGGAGGAGCTTTTCAAGTCTCTTTCAGGTAGCTTGCCTATGGATGTCCAAAAGATGGTGGACATCCAAATGTCTACCTTTCAGTCTACCTCAAATGTGGCCATGCAACTGTTGTCAAATGCAGTTGAAAGTACATCAAAGGCAATCAGTATAGGTATTACCATGAGATGCCATGCCTGGATGGACCTATGTGACTTTGCAGAAAGCTTCAAGGTGTCTTTTATCAATTTCCCGTATGACCTTTCCACCTTTTTTTGGACCTAAGGTAAAACAAACAGTAAGAATGAACAGGACTGCCATAGATATCCATTTTTCTACTCCTCAAAGATCCTTTTCCAGGAATCAAAGGGGAGGTAGAAAAATGTGGATGTTATGTGGTCCTATCTCGCCTACATTCATTACTGATGGATTCAGAGCCGATAATCGGCTCCGACTCGGCCGACTATTTTTTAGCACAAAGTCTCTAATTGGCTGGGCTAACCCGTATCCCAGGATGCACCTCTCCCAAACCCCCAGATCTCGTTTTCCGCTCGTTGAGTTAGGACGTGGTCTCGAGCTTGGCTGTGGCTAAGTACCTTTTTTGACTAAACTTTCTAAAGTTTTATACCTTTTCTGTCAAACAAAAGCTATTTTCATAGCTATTTTGGGTTTTGTGTGTATTTTGAGCTTGTTAGAGTTTTGTGGTGAGTATGTGTGGTTTCCTTGTGTTTGACGGGCTAGGCCCATTTAATTTAGAGGGACCTAGTCCTCTCCTTCGTCTTGTTCTCCGTGTTTTTCTCTCGTCGACCCCTAGGAGCGTTTGACTTAGAGTTCCTGTTGTGTATCCCACCTTCCTATTGTTGTGTTGAGTGTTTTTGTTGGACATGTCTAAAGAGCAAAAGGAGCATAAACCCTCCGAGTTTAAAAAATGCTCTAAGTGTGCCTATAAAATGTCGATCACAGATGGGCATGCCATCTGTGTTTATTGCCTTGGCGCAATTCACTTACAAGAATCCTGCAGTGTCTGCCATTCCTTCAGTTCCAGGGTGCTGCAGGAAAGAAAAAAATAAACTGATTTTGAAGGGCCTGGTCAAGCCCTCCTTTGAAGAGGATATAGAATCTGCTTCTTCTACTGGCAAATCCAAATCCACCAGAACTAAGAAACGATCTCCGGCTCCATCTAGTTCTTCGGAGCCACCGGAGAAGATTTTGAAAACAGTTAAAACCTCCTCAGCTCCGTTGGCTTCGGAGCCACAGGACAAGAGCTCAGGTTTGGATATTGCTTCCTCGGCTCCATTGTCTTCGGGGCTGCAGGAGGTATCGGTGGTACTGGAGTCGACCTCGGCTCCGATCATATTGGAGCCGATTCGGAGCCGGTCACCCAGTGTTACACAGGAATCGATAGGTAGGAGATCCTCATCTCCTTCAGTTGCCTCCAAATCCTCTAGGTTATCTGATTTGGACATGGATAGGGTGGTTCAGAGGCTCCTTCAGTCACCGGTGTTAGCCAAATTGTTTTCGGCTCCGACCCAGTCGGCTCCGGAGCCTATTCCCTTTTTGGTACAGATGATTCCTCCTCCGAGCATTGTGTCATTGGAGCCGGAGTGTTCGGCACCGAGTAATGTCCTTACGCCGGCTCCGGTACCCCTGGTGGGTTTATCGGAGCCGTCGTCAACTCCAACCATTTCGGTTCCGTCATCTGGTTTTGGCACTCGGGTTTCCTTGGTCGGGCCCGAGGGGGATACATCCGGACTTCTGTTGGCCCCGAGTCTCCCTCTCGGCGCTTCAGCTAGGGGGATCCCGACTCCGATTGTGGTCTCGGAGATGGGTCAGTCCTCAGATTCAGGGGGACCCGCCTTCGAGGCCATGAGGAGCGCACTGGCTAGGTCATCAGTGGCATCACTTGGATCAGCCACTCTGTCCCCATACACCCCGACTAGAGCCTCTGATGCCCCCCTATCAGTGGACAGCGGAGCTCAAAGGCCTGAGAACACCCCCATGAGTGGTCCCCAGCTTTCTGAGGGCCCCCTCAGAGTCTATGCCTGAGGAGCCTCCCAGGAAGAAGCTGTGCAAGAGGAAGCATATAGACTCCCAAGATGAGTCCATCACCTCGGATACCGTCCTCGATGCAGAGGGGTCCCCTAAGTCGGCCTCTGATGACATCTCCTTCTCCGACATCCTGGAGATTTTGAGGCAGAGATATGACTGGCCTTCCAAGCCCCCCTCTGAGGAGGAGTCAATATTCCTCAAGGCTTTCGGAGCTCAACCTTCTGCCTCCTGGGTGTCTCCACCCTTCGATGAACTCTTTGACCTGATTTGTCGAAGGGTGTGGAAGCACCCTGATTCCATGGAACCAGTGCCCAGTTGTCCTAATAAGTTCCTGTCTGGTCCCCCGGGGAAAGAGTTTTTGACAAAAGGTGTCCCTGTAGATGCCATGGTGGTGGCATCAGCTACTCTGAAAGAAGTTGCAGAGGCTTCTTCCTCCGTCTATCCTCCTAACAAGGAGTCCAGGAGTATGGATCGATATGGGAAGCGTACCCTGTCTTCAGCGACCTTTACACTGCGGTCTCTGAATTACCTTTTTCACTTTACTTGGCTCCAGAGAGATCTCCTCAAAGAGTTGGGAGATACCTTGACGGGTAACATGCCTGAGGCGGTAGCACAGACTGTTAACGCCCAGTTGTCTACCCTTGGTTCCATTGCATACTCGTCCATGAGACTCATATCCTATGCAGCCGAAGTGACAAGTAGGGCAGCTAGCTCAGGCTTGGTTCTTAGGAGGCAAGCCTGGATGTGCCTATGTCACTACACGGAGGCCTTCAAGTCTTCCTTCATGGACGCTCCCTTCGATGGGTCCTCTCTTTTTGGACCCAAAGTGAAAGAGACTCTCACCAGATGTGAACTGGAGGGTAAGACTTTATCTGCCGTAGGGGCCCATTTCGCTTTCCCCTCTAGGCCTTATCCCAAGGCTCAGAGAGGAGGGAAAATGTGGTTCAAGAAATCACAAAAGTCTTTCCCAGCCACACATGGTGAGCCCCCCTCCAGAGGCAGAGGTGGGGGGAATTATTCTGGAAGACGCCATCCTAGGGGCAGAGGAGGCCATCGCAATCTGGGAGATTGTGACTCCTTTTGCAGATCTTCCTGTCAGCATCCCTGAGGAATTGCCCAACTGTGCTGCTCCAGAGCCAGTCAGGGGTCGTTTTTCGAGGCCTCCTCAAGCCTGGGAGAGCATCACTCAGGATCGATGGGTGCCTCGAATAATCACCGGAGGATACACCATTCCCTTTGTTTCGCCCTCTCCTCTAATCAAAAAAATCCCGGACGTTCCACCCAGTCAAAGGGATCAAGTAATGCTAGAGATAGCAAAGCTGCTAAGAAAAGGAGTCATCCAACTGGTCCCCTCAGACCAGATCAGATCAGGAACTTACTCAAAACTCTTTTTGGTGCCGAAAAAAACAGGGGACCTGAGACCCATTTTGGATCTCAGTCGATTGAATCACTACATCCTGAAGTCCAAGTTCTGAATGGTCACTCTTCAATCCATCTTCCCATTGTTGGGTGAGGGAGTATGGATATGCTCCATCGACCTCAAGGATGCCTATTATCACATCAAGATAAACAAGGCATCCAGGAATCATTTACACTTCCGGCTGGGAGCCAGTCATTTCCAGTTTTGAGCCCTGCTCTTTGGTCTCACCACAGCCCCCAGGGTGTTTACCAAGTGCTTGGCAGTGGTGACAGCTCACCTGAGATGTCTAGGATTCCAGGTGTTTCCTTACCTGGATGATTGGCTCATTACCACCCCCACCAGGCATCTTCTCATCCAGGCCAGAGAGGCTACCATAAACCTTTGTCAAAGGTTAGGAATTACACTAAACTGGGAAAAATCTGCCTTGCTGCCCTCACAGCATGTATTTATAGGCGCAGAATTAAACTCGGTCCTAATGAGGGCCTTTCTACCTCAAGAAAGGATTACAGTGTTGCAATCTCAGGTCCAGGCTCTATTGCCCCAGAAGAAGGTCCAAGCCAGGTCAGTTCTTCAGTTATTGGGATCCATGGCGGCGACCATCATGTTAGTACACTTAGCCAGGCTACACATGCGGATCCTCCAGTGGCTCCTATCAGTCCAGTGGTCCTATCAAAAATTACCCCTCTCTCACCCAATTCTCCTCACAGAGCATTGCAGGCAAGATCTTCATTGGTGGCTATGTTCCTCCAGCCTGGACAGGGGGTGGAATCTAGTCCCCCTTTCTCCTGCTGCCACAGTAACCACGGACGCTTTCCAGATAGGGTGGAGGGGCATTATCTGGGCAGAATGGTCCAAGGCACATGGCAGGATCATGAGGTACACTTACACATCAATGTCTTGGAGATGAGAGCAGTGCTGTTAGCGTTGCAAACACTTCAGAACTCTCTTCCCCGGGGAACAATTGCTATTCACTCAGACAGCATGTCAGTTGTTTGGTACCTGAACAAGCAAGGGGGAACCAAGTCTTACCCCCTTTGCAGAGAGGCCATGAGAGTGTGGAATTGGGCAGTGTCCTCCCAATGGTTTCTAGTGGCAATGCATATTCCGGGAAAATCCAACGTGATAGCAGACAGGCTAAGCAGAGCTATTCTGATGCCTTACAAGTGGTCCCTGAACAACAGAGTTGCTACTCGGATCTTCAGCAGGTGGGGTCAGCCTTGCTGCGATCTCTTTGCCAGTCCCCTCAATGCCAAATGCAGCAACTACTTCACTCTGATCCCCCCACAGGGGGAGTCACCCAAGGACTCTCTAGTCCATGTTTGGCCTTCCGGTCTGCTCTATGCCTTTCCTCCGTTTTCTCTGTTACCAAGAGTGATTCAGAAAGCCATCCACTTGGGAAGCAAGATGATTCTAATTGCTCCACACTGGCCCAGTCAGGTCTGGTTCCCCTTCCTTCAGCAGTTCACTGTGGATGGTCCTTGGACTCCGGATCCAGTACCAGACCTTTTGACTCATATGTCAGGACAGCTCCACCCCTCCCTACAGTCCCTCAGGTTAATAGCCTGGCTGCTCCACTTCCATCGATAGTTAGACTACATTCCTTTTCACCTGAGGTGGTGCATATTCTTTCGTCATCTCACAAGTCCTCCACCAGAAGAATTTACTCTAGCAAATGGAAGAGATTTTCCATCTGGGCTCAGGCACAAGGTCTGGACCCTTTCACAGCCCCTATATCGGCAGTCTTAGACTTTTTAGCTATGCTCTTCCGACAGGGCTCTGCTCTCTCGACCATTAAAGTGCAGCTGGCAGCCATTTCTAATTTCTATGTATCCTATGAGCCCTCTCTTATGGGCCATAAACTTTGCAAGGCCTTTTTGAAAGGAGCCTGGTTACTGCATCCTCCTGTGTCAGAACCCGTCATGCCATGGGATTTAAATCTGGTATTGCAAGCCATCACTTCTACACCCTTTGAGCCGGCTGCCACTTACAAACTGAAATTCTTATCCTGGAAGATGGCTTTCTTAGTGGCCATCACTTCGGCTAGAAGAGTTTCAGAACTTCAAGCATTGTCCATTAGGCCCCCGTATTTAATATTCCATAAGGACAGGGTATCCTTGAGACTTAATCCGTCCTTTCTTCCTAAGGTGTTGTCTACATTTAACCTCCACCAATCCATTGAGTTACCTGTGTTTTTTCCCAACTTCTCCAACAAGGCAGAGTTCAAATTTCATCAATTGGATGTGCATAGACAACTAAGATTCTATTTACACAGGACAAAACACATAAAAAAATCAGATCAATTGTTTGTCTCCTTTTTGGAGAATAGAACAGGTAGTTCTGTTTCCAAGTGCACAATTTCCAAGTGGATTAAGGATTGCATTACCTTTATTTACTCATCAGCAGGCAGAAACTTACCCTTCCCAGTCAAGGCTCATTCCACTAGGGCGATCTCAACTTCAATAGCGTATTATGCCAGGCTTTCCTTGGACGACATTTGTGCAGCGGCCACCTGGGCTTCTCATCGCACCTTTATCTCTCATTACAAGCTGGATGTGGCATCTAGAGGCCGGGCTTCCTTTGGTTCCACAGTTTTCAGGAATATTTTCCTATGAGCCTCCCGGGTTAGAGGTGCTAGGGACGCTGTCCCATCAGTAATGAATGTAGGTGAGATAGGATCACATAACATCAGTTAGTTATGTACTCACCATAACGATCGATGTATGTGGTCCATCTTACCTACATTCTTATGTACCCTCCCACCTGCCCCCTGCCTAAAGGATTTGGAGAATAATTACTCTGAGACCCTTCAGAATCGGTTTATTCCCTTTTCCTAGTGGATGATACTCCTCTTACTGAGGTTGGTGTATGTGGAGTGACTCGGATGTAGGCAAACAAGATCTGGGGGTTTGGGAGAGGTGCATCCTGGGATATAGGTTAGCCCAGCCAATTAGAGACTTCGTGCTAGAAAATAGTCGGCTGAGTCAGAGCCTATTATCAGTTCCGAACCCATCAGTAATGAATGTAGGTGAGATGGACCACATACATTGATCGTTATGGTGAGTACATAACTAACTGTTCAAAAAATGTCAAGGTTTTTCACCAGGCATTCCTGGGGATAGACCTCCCCGAAGCGCAGGCAGAGGTAATTCAAATGGATGCCACTTGAAAGGATGAAGTGTTCCAAAAACCAAGGTTTCCATGGGCCTTTCACTGAGAAAGCTTACCAGCATCCCTGAACAGTTGCCCAACTGCTGCACTCTGGAGGCAGTCAGGGAATACAACCTTACATGCTTTAGCTTGGCAAAACATGATTTCTGATTCATGGGTGCTAAGATAATCACTAGAGGCTATACCTTACCTTTTTGTCTTCCCCAAAGAAAAAAGTGAAGATTTCAGAAATGCCACCAGATCATCTGGAATCTGTGGCAACAAAAGTGTTAAAGTTGATAAACAAAAGAGTCATCCAGCTGATCCCCCAAACCAGTGAGGATCTGAAGTCTATTTCAGGTTCTTTTTAGTTGCAAAATAGACAGGCACCTCAGACCAGTTTTGGAGCTCAGCAACCTAACTCAGTATGTCAAACAGACAACATTCCAGATAGTCACATTACAGTCCTTTCTACCTCAATTGAGAAAGTATGACTGGATGTGCTCTATCAATTTTCAGGACACCTACCTTCACATTGAGAAACAGAGACAATCCAAGAGATTTTTCCATTTCCAGCTGGGAGTCAATCACTAGCAATTCAAGGCACTGCTATTCAGTCTCCCTACAGCTCCCCCTCAGGTGTTCACCAAATTTTGGCAGTAGAAGCAACTTATCTGCAACTGCAAGGGATCCTGGTCTTCCTCTATTTAGATGACTGGCTCCTAACCACTATCTCCAAGGTATTACTACATCAAATGTTCCTTCTCACCCTTGCAAACAATTTGGGAAAATTAGTCAATCACAAGAAGAGCAAACTGCCTCCCATGCAGAATATGGAATTTATAGGGTGCCAGATAGACACAGTTCAACTAATTGCAAAACTCCCCTTTGCAAAAGTTCGATCATTAAGGTTTGTAGCTTACCAAGTGATACAACATCCATGCCCACAGGTAAGACTCATCATTCGACTCTTAGGGCTGATAGCCTCTACTATTCCACTGGTCCCATTAGTGAGATACCACGAGAGTCCTTCAGTGGGCATTGCCAGCACAATGGTCACAAAAAGTTAACTTCCCTTACACCAGAATATGGCTTACTCAAATACGCAGATATCACATCTCTGTCAGTAGTTCAGGGCAGACTTTTTCCCAGGGTCATAGTCACCATGGATGCCTCCCTTCTAAGGTAGGGTACATTTCGAAGGGAAGACAATCTAATTCAGTGGTTTTCAATCTTTTTACACTTGGGGACCACTGAAAATAGGAAAATTGTTTCAGGGACTACTAAGGCAGAATTAAAAAACAATATTTATAAGGAACCAATTAAAACAATCACTGTTTGAGCATTGTATGCCAAAGGATATGAAGCCTGAAAATTCAGTCCTTTTTATGAGGAACAGGCAAAAATATGGACATTCTGCAAAAATCTGGCCAGCTGAGTGGTATGCTACCTACCTTCTCCTTACAAACATACACAGACCTACCAACTTACCTCCGTCTTACACACACACACACACACACAAACACACACACACACACACACATACCTACCTCCCTCTTAAACAAACACACACAGACACACACCATACCTCTCAACCTCTTAGAACAAAAAATTTGGGCAAAGCGAAAAATAATAGTGGGATAAAGCCCCAAAAATAGAGAGAAACTTTAAATATCTCTCTCACAAATTTATAAAGTTGCTAGAATAAAAGGTATTGTGTTATCATGAATTTTCTGAAGGATATGAAGTCTGAAACTCAAATGCCTGTCATTATTTAATGAATTCTGGCCTCACGGTTTTGCCACAATAAACACAAATAAATACAAATTTTATGAGGAATAGACTAAAAATATGAAACAAAAATCTGCACAGTTCAGAGACACCTCCCTCTTTTTTACACAAACACACACATCCCTAACTAACTTCTAACACACACACATACACACCTATCTACCTACTTCTTACATACACACACCTATCTACTTACCTCTTAAATACACATATGCACACACCTCCTTGTTACTTGTCTGTTCATGATCTGCATTTCAAACATCTTCTGGCATTCAAATTCCATGCATGCCAAAGACGAAGACATAAACAGCAATTCGCACAGATGCAGAAGACGAAAACAGGTCACACACACCTGTTGGTCTGTGGGACTTGACGCAAGCTTTTTTTTTTTAATTTTTTTTAATTAAAAATACGTCTCCTGGCCAGCCCCCCCAGCCAGTGGGCCCTATTCTTTTATGGACCAGCAACAAACTTCTGCTGAGGCCCAGTCTGGTGGTTGAAAAATACAGGTTTAACGGTTGTGGTCATCACTAGAGGCCAACCTTCACATCAATGTCTTGGAGATGACAGCAGTCCTCCAAGTGTTGCAGGTTTTTCAGGACCTACTACCCAAGGGTGTGATTTCCATCTACATAGACAATATATCAGTGGCCTGGTACATCAGCAGATAATGTAGAATATGTTTGTACCCTCTTTGCTGAGAGGCCATGCAAGCCTGTCAATGAGCGATGTCTTCATAGGTTCATAGGTGTGTACTAGGCTAATGGCCCTGGAGCCTTTAGAAGCCTAGCCTATAGGATTACCCTGGCACTGTGCCACCCGACCTTCGTTCCCAGTGCCTCTGTCGTGTAAAGCCACTGGAGTGATCCCTGGGGTGAATTTTCTATTTCCCATCCACTCATCAAGATTTCTGTTGAAGAGGGCCAGTGAGGTGCTCTGCTTGACATGTATGGGATGTCTATTCCATAGCATGGGCAGTCTCTGGGTTATGAACCTGTCCCTCCAGCATGTTCTGTTGATTGTGGTAATGAGATTGAAGTCTCTGGAGTGTGTGGTGCGGAGGGATTTCTTTAGATGTAGCATTTCTAACAGAGCTGGGTCAGACATGGATTTGTAAGTCAAGCAGAGATCACTTCTAAGTAGGCAATATGAGACAGAGAATAGTTGGAGTTTTTTGAGTCTGTCCATATAGGGCAAATGTTTATGGCCTAGGATCCTCTTTGTGAGGTACTTTTGCAGCCTCTCCAGTTGTTGCAGGTGTTTCGTGAGGTACATGTCAGTTGGGGCATTGTACTCAATGATTGGCCTAATGAAGAGCAGAGGAAGACAATGACCTCTTTCTTCTTGGATGCAAAACCCTTAGTAATGAGATGTGCCACATAGAAGGACTTTCTGACCACAGTGGCAATGTGGTGGTCAAAGGAGAGGTTACTGTCAACCTATGTTCCCAGATCTCTTATAATGCCTTCTTGTGTTCAGTGGACTACCATTGATGTGGTAATTCATGGGAATCGTGTTTTTCCCAAAGGGGATGATGACACATTTTTTGGTATTGAGCTTAAGGCCATGGTTCTGACACCAGTTGTTGGTCTCAGTGAGGCCTTTCTGTAGGATGTTAACATCACTTGGTGAGTTAATAAAGCTCCCAACTTGCAATCGTCTGCAAACTTTGTCAGCCAGAGTCCCTTCATGTTGGCCTGGACTTCAGAGACGTAGATACCAAACAGGAGAGGACCCAGGACTGAACCCTGTGGGACTCCACTCATGACTGGTCAGCAGTCTGACTTGGAGTCAGCTAATTTCACACTGTTGGCTCTACCTGTGAGCCATTTTGCAACCCACCTAGTGATATAGTGATTGATGCCTAGCTTAGTGAGTTTTTCTATGATTCCTGAGTGGGGGATGGTATCAAAGGCCTTGGCCAGATCAAGGTAGGCTGTATGAACCACCTTGCTTTCATCCACAGCTCTGGTGACTGACTCAAAGAAGTCAACCAAGTTGAGCAGGCATGATCTACCCTTCACAAAACCAAACTGTGTGGGATCCATAGTTTGAAGATTCCCTGTATTCTTGTTTATTAGGTCCATGATGATGCATTCCATAGCTTTGCATATCAGACTCATCAGCCTAATGGGGCAATAGTTCCCAGGGTCTGTAGTCGCTCCTCCTTTGTGGAGAGGAATGACTGTAGCAGTAAGCCATTCGGTAGGGACAAAGCCTGAGGTGAGGCTGTGATTGAACAGGGCACACAGGTGAGGTGCCAGTTCACTCTGTAGTTCATGTAGAACACAGCCAGGGATATTGTCAGGCCCCATAGAAGCTGTATTTTTGGCCTTGGACAGTGCTCTTTTAACCTGTGCAGCAGTAATACTGGGGGCCTGGAAATCTACTGGTATTGTGACTGGTCCTTTGGGGGGGGGGGGTCAGGTTGGCACTGAATCTGTTGGTCAGTATATTAGCAATATCTGTTGGCTCGGTATAGGAGGTACCATTGTGCACTAGCTCAGAGCAAATATGGGTATTGCCATGTAAATTATTTGTATAACTATAGAAGACCTTGTTGTTGTCTTTACTATCTGCTGCAATTTTGTTTTCATAGCTAGCTTTAGAGGATTTGATGAGGGATCTCAACTTTTTGTTGAGGCTGATAAGGGAGTTTTTCCAGTCTTATAGGTTCATAGGTTCATAAGTTGGTACTAGGCTATCGGCCCTAGGGCCTATACAAGCCTAGCCATAACAATTCCCTGGATATTTCTTCCCACAATATTTACTTCCATGGACCCCTGTCTAGCAGGGCGACTGACGTGATCCCTGGGGTGAATTTCCCATCTCCCATCCAATCGTCAAGGTTCCTTTTGAAGAGGGCCAAGGAGGCACTCTGCTTGACATGTATGAGCAGTCTATTCCAGAGTATGGGGAGTCTCTGGGTCAGGAACCTATCCCTCCAACATGTTTTGTTCATTGTGATGACAACGTTTAGATCCCTGGAGCATCTGGCTCTGAGGGATTGGGATTTCTTTAAGTGGAGCATGTCCAACAGCTCAGGGTTTGACATGGCCTTGTATGTTAAGCAGAGATTGCCTCTGAGTAGGCGATATGCATCAGTTTCCTCCTTCTGTTGTAGAGTTTGTTTATTGCAGGGAACCACCAGATTGGCATTCTTTTTTTGGAGGAGAGCATCTTGGTTCTATTGGGTAAGGTGAGATCCATGCATTTGTGTACGTGTTTGTACAGTGCATTGGTGTATGATTCGGTAGTCATGCAACTGATCTCCATTTACATGGATGCCGTGAAGTTAGCCAACTCTGTTTTTAGGTGCCCAAAGTTAGCTATGGAGCAGTTTTTCATGGTGGTTACCTTTGCGTGGGGGGTGGTGGGAGGGATGTGGATTTCCAAGGTGATTAGTTTGTGGTAGGATCAAACCAGGGAGGAGCTGACCATTGGTGTAGAGCAATGGTCGCCCATGTTAGTAATGACCAGGTCAAGGAGGTTGCTACCTCTAGTGGGGGTAAGAATGAGCTGGTCTAGGGCATTGGAATTAATGAATTCCAGGAAACGTGGGCAAGTGTATTGGTACATGAGTAGTTTTCCCAGTTAATGGAGGGATAGTTGAAGTTGCACAGTATGAGAGTGTTAGGTTGGACACTAATATTCTCCAGGGTGCTTAGGAACGTGGAGTGTGAGACTTGGGACAAGGTTGGGGATCTATAGCAGGCTACGACCTGAATTGCTGTCTTACCCAATGTTAGCTGCACCTGACATATCTCAGATGCGTTATGTTGGGCTACCAGTCTGGAGGTGTGCGCATCCTTTATGAATATGGAAACACCACCGCCTTTGGAGCTTTGGTCCAAGTTTTGGGGCCGAAAGGTGTGGAATGAGTTATAGGCTGGTAGTGCAGGGGTGCTTTCTGCTGCCTTGAACCAGGTCTCTGTTTTGACACAAATGTCGAAGTTCTCCATTTTAAGGAGTGCTTCGAGCAAGTGCATTTTGAGATTTAGACTTCTAGCATTGAGCAGCATGACCCTCTGATTACATTTGTTTGTAGCTGCTATGGTGGTAATTTGGTCTTTGGAAAACCACCTAAAAAAGGCACTATAGGGGTAGCAAGAGCCATGGCCAGTATCTGGAAGCCCAGGGGTGACAGATGCAGGCCATCTCTGGCAAAGCATCGAGGTTTGTCAATTATGTCATCGCAGGCAGTTCAACTGAAGAGCACAGTTATCCTCAGTGCACCCTTTTGGTCTCGTCAGATTTTGTTCCTAGTCCTCCTCTTCAATATCCACCCTGGATTCTAGATCCAACTCCAGACCTCCTGTCTCACCCAACAGGCATGACTCCTCCAGACATAATGGGCCTCAAACTGACTGCATGATTTCTCCAGTTCCACAGATTGCTAGACAGCCCATGCCCTACTCCACAGTCCACCATATTTTGCTTTCTTCCCGCAAGTCACCTAGTCACCCTAGGGGTCCCCCAAGGATCCATTCTTGGACCTCTTCTTTTCAGCATATTCACCAACCAACTCCACAAAGCTAACCGACATGCCACTCTAGTCCAGTACACCTATGACTCCACTCTAATCTGCTCCACCCCATCACTCCCTCAACTCCAGGAATTGACACAAGAGTCCTTCTTTACCACTGTTGAAACCTGGTTAGCCAACTCTCCACTAATACTTAACCCCAATAAAACACAGCTAATGATATTCTATCACACTAGAGCCTTAGACCCCATACCACCATTCACAATATTCTCATCAAATAACACCCCTATCAGACCTGTTCAACACATCAAATTACCAAACATATAGATCATAACATGAAATTCAATATGCACGTTGCACAGACAATAGAGAAAGTCCATAAAAAACTAGAACCCTATATAGATGCAAAATGTACCTCACCAATGACAGTAAAGCCAACATCGCAAGTACTCACCTACTATCCACACCCCTGTATGCCTCCCCCATACTCATCAACCTAAACAAAGCAGACTTTAAAAAAAACTAAACACCTGCTACAATAAAATAGCTAGGTTTGCTACTGACTCACCCTTCAGGGCACATCACTGCATAGCAATCAAGCAACTATCCTGGCTAGAATTACCTAACCTGCTCACATATAGCCAGCTTACAACAACCCACCAAATTCTATATTATCCTGATAGAGTTCCTGCTCTTCAAGGTCTACTTAATATCTACTCTAACAAACTCCTATTAAGATCCACCAATAAAGTTCTGGCTGACATAGGCAAAAGCAACAATAGCTCTGGGGACTCCTTGCTTTCCATTTATGTTGCAAAAGCATGGAATACCATCCCAGTAGAGATTAGCATCACTGACAACAAAAATAATTTTAAAAATCTACTCCAGTCCCATTTACATAGTTCTTGGTTATGAAACTGTTCTGACCCTGGGTAGCTTCACTTAATTAGATCATATCATACTTTAACCATCATGAAAGCTTGCAACAACTCCTTTCTATACTCTTAATCAATGTGTGTTTACTGTACTAGCCACTGATGAATGTAACCAAATAACTGAACAAAATGTAATTTCAACTGTATTGTTTATTGTAACACACTGTGCTCCTTACAATATATTTAGATCTGAAGTTGTAAATCTTTATTTATACTTTACAGATAAGACCTCGGTTCCATCCTCGGAACTGAAAAGGCTGTTTCCCAGCTCATGCAAGCCAAAAACTCTCAGCTAAGAACCTACCCACAACGCCCCTCTCCTGGATACTCCAGATCTCGTTTGCCATGCTCCTGGTCAAACGTGTTTAGACATCTCTGTCATGCTAAGTAGTAGTTTGTTGTTTTTATGACAGTTGTTCTCCTGAATTTCAAAAATGTTAGTCAACTTAGTCTTTTTTCACTGTCGCCTATAACCTAGGCCTATTTCCTACCCTTTTTTTGGTAATTTAAAATTTGACCTTTTTTGACTGTCCATCTTTCCTGTATTTGACAGGCTTTCTTTACTGGTGGTATTCCTTAAAAAAAAAAAAAAAAAAAAAAAAAAATTTCTACAAGATAGTATTGTTTCTATCACCATGTCAGACAAAGTTAAATTGGGTTTTAAACAGTGTGACAAGTGTGGACATAAGATGCCTAACTCAGATACTCATGTCTGTTGTGTCTACTGTTTGGGCGTGGATCATTTGAAAGATGATTGTGACATTTGTGCTGTTTTTTCTAATCGGACACTAGCAGAATGTAAGAATAAACTTATTTTAAAAGGTTTACTCAAGATACTTTTCTCGGAGGCTCTATCTGGGTTGGAGGTCTCACCCCCTCCTAAGACCAAAAAATATAAGGAAAAACGAAGTCACTCAGTCCCTACATCTCTGTCAGTTAGGGAACCGAGTCCATCCCGTGCTTCACCGGCGCCCTCAGCGCAGACCTCTTCGGCACCAGGATCTTTGTCCTCTCCCTTGGTGCCGACCATGGTATTCACTCCTATCTCGGTTCCAAACACAGCACCACTGACTTTGGTGCCGTCTTTGGCTCCTACATCGGCTCCAATGACTGTTCATGCCTCGGCTCCATCCCGGTCCATGGTGCCGGCAGCCTCCTTGGCTCCATGGGCTCCGATGACTGTACATACCTTGGCACCATCCCTGTCCATGGTGCCAACAGCTTCTTTGACTCCATGGACCTCGATGACTGCACATGTCTTGGCACCATCCCCGGCCATGGTGCCGACAGTTTCTTTGGCTCCATTGGCTCCAAAACCTGATTTCATGCCAAGGACTAGATATTCTCCTACTTACAATCCTTTCTTGGGGCAGACGTTTAGTCCCTTTCTAGAAAGACCTGATTCCGCTTCTGCAGCCTCTTTTATATCCATGAGGAGTATTTCTGAAATAGACCTAATGCGGGTTGTAGACCAGCTTCTGGTAGCTAGGGGATTGCCCATTCCAGCTAGACCTCCTGTCCCCCCTGGCTTGGAATCTTCTATCTCATCTTCGCCTGCTTACCCCCCCCCCAGCTCCCACTTTGGTACATACTGTCGCAGCTCTGACAGCAGTGCCTTCCCTGTTAGCACCCATCACCCTTGCAGCATCAGCTACGATGGAGCTGATGCTTTCACGGAGCGGTTCTTGGGCTGTCCGTACCTTGGTACCTAATCTGACACCTATTTTCTTACTGGTACTGTCTATGTCCATGGTTCCGACAGTTTCCAGTTCTCTCATCACCCCTCAACTGGAATTAGTCTTGGGTGCTCCTTCTACTGAGGTGATGGATAAGGCCCTTCACTCTGAAGGTTCACAACCAGACCCTAGGATACTGGTATCAGAACCCCCTGTGAAGACAACCCCTTCTTCGGAATCCTCTTTAGAAGATCCCACTGGAGAGCCACCCCGGAAGAAACAGTGCAATAGGAAGAACCTTGACCCCCCCCCCGGAGGAATCTATCACAGAAGACACTGATTGTGATGAAGGGGAAGGGTCCCCTCGTTCTCTCCCAGACGATGTTTCATTCGGAGACATTCTTGAAATCCTCAAACAGCAGGGGAAATGGAAGTCCTCTAACCCTTCTTCTGAGGAACTGGTGTTTTGGCAGGCTTTCCATACCTGGCCATCTACTTCCTGGGTGACCCCACCAGCAGATGATCTAGTTAAACTAATTGTGCAGTGTGCCTGGAAGGCCCTGGACAATGTAGAACCTATCCCCTGGAGGCCGGAAAAAATTTTATCTACACCTGAAGAGCAGCCCCACTGGTCCAAGCAGCTGACAGTTAACTCTATGGTCATGGCAGCGGCCACCAAGAGGGAAGTGGCAAAAGATAGTTCCACTGTTCATCCTCCAAATAGGGAATCCCGGATCATGGACAGACTGGAGAAACAGATTTATGCTTCAGCAACCTTCACCATTCGGTTATTGAATTATCTGGTGCACTTTACTCACCTCCAAAGAGACTTAATTTCTGAAATGGCTTCCTCTTTGGTGGGGGTACTGTCTGATGAGGTGCATGACACTGTCGCCTCACAGTTAGCTACCCCTGAATCCATCTCAAACTCCTCGATGCATTTGATATTTCACACCGCCGAGGGGGCAGCCCGAGTGGCCGCATCTGGTGTTGTCATGAGACGTAATGCTAGGATACGGTTGTGTGATTTTGCAGACCCTTTTAAATCTTCCTTCGTTAATATGCTTGTTGACAAATCTGCACTTTTTGGTCCCAAGGTACGTGACACACTTGCCATGTAGTGAGAAAGACGGAAAGACCTTGTCTGCTGTGGGCATACATTTTTCCAATCCCCAGAGACCCTGCTCCAGGAACCAGAAGGGGGGAAGATATCGTTCAAGAAATCCCAAGGATCATTTTGTGACACTCGTGGTGAGCAATCCCCCAAGGCATAGGGGGCTACTCATATGAAAGACGTCCTTTTCGGGATAGAGGGAGTCTGCATAACCAGGGAGCCAAAGATTCTTTCTCTGGCAGACCCTACCAGTGCTCCTGAGCAGCTGCCCAATTGCTTTCCTCTGGAAGCAGTCGGGGGTCATTTCTCTCTGCATCTACTAGCCTGGCATCTTATTACTACTGATGTTTTGGTGCAGAGAATAATATCCAGAGGCTACCAAATACCCTTCGACCTAACTCCCAGACCCGTCAAACGAATCCCCGATGTACCACCCAATCAGAGGGGATTAGCAGCCTTAGAAATAGAAAAACTGCTAAGAAAAAGGGTCATCTAACCAGTCCCACCAGAATAGACAGGATCCGGGTTTTACTTGAGGTTCTTTTTAGTGCCAAAAAAGACAGGGGACTGGAGACCAATCCTGGATCTCAGCCTACTCAACAAATTTATCAAACCTCAAAAATTCTGAATGGTCACAGTACAGTTCATTCTTCCCTTCCTAGGAAGGGACAATTGGATGTGTTCTATAGTCCTACAGGATGCGTACTACCATATAAAGATGGATCACCGCTCCCAGAGGTTTCTCCGCTTCTGTCTGGGAGCCAATCACTACAAGTTCAGGGTACTGCCATTTGGTCTCTCAACTGCCCCCTGAGTGTTCACCAAATGTATGGCAGTTGTGGTAGCTCATCTTTGACTACAAGGATTCCAGGTGTTTCCCTAGCTAGACGACTGGCTCCTCACTGCTCTGACCAGGAATCTCCTAGTTCGCAGCCTTTCTTACGCTCAAGATCTCGCTCTCCACTTAGGGATTGCAATCAACAAAGACAAATCTCAGATGTCTCCAACAAAGACACTGAGGTTTATTGGAGTGGTCTTCAACACAACATCCTGCCAAGCTTCTCTCCCCCCTCATAGGCTTTTGAAAATAAGACACCAAATTCAAGTCCTTCTGCCTCACACATTTGTACCAGCGTGTCTTGTACTGCAACTCTTGGGCTCCATGGCAGCTGCCATTACTTTGGTACCTCTGGTGAGACTGCACATGAGAATCCTGCAGTGGCTCCTCTACGCACAATGGTCATTGTTAACCCACCCATTCAACCACATGATACGCCTTATGAGCTGTTGCAAGGAGGAAATGCTATAGTGGATGGAGCCACAAAAGAATCTTTGGTGTCGACTGTTCTGTCTTCCCCAACCCACAGCCACATTGACCACAGACGCTTCTCTTTTGGGGCGGGGGGGACATTTCCAGGGAAAGACTGTCCAAGGCACCTGGACCCCCCCCCTCAAGGCCAAC
This sequence comes from Protopterus annectens, assembly GCF_019279795.1. Taxonomy (NCBI): domain Eukaryota; kingdom Metazoa; phylum Chordata; order Ceratodontiformes; family Protopteridae; genus Protopterus; species Protopterus annectens. The sequence continues at coordinate 782,670,724 of NC_056743.1, forward strand.
TTGCACATAAATGTCCTGGAACTGAGGGCAGTTCTCTTAGTGTTGCAAGCATTCTAGGCATCCCTGCCTTTGGGGACCATTGCAATTCAGTCAGACAACATGTCAGTTGTCTGGTATATCAACAAGCAAGGCAAAACCATATCTTACCCCCTGTGTTGGGAAGCCATGAGGATTTGGCACTGGGCAATATCTTCCAATCGCTTTCTTATAGCAACGCACATTCCCGGGAGCTCCAACCTTATTGTGGACAATCTGAGCAGGAACATCCTGATGTCTCACAAATGGTCCCTCAATCCTGTAATAACAGCTCAGATCTTCCAGCATTGGGGCAATCCTTGCTGCGACCTGTTTGCTTCCCCCCTGAATTACAAATGCAGGAGCTATTTTGCCTTGATTCCCCCTCAGGGGAAATCACCGGGGGAAGCTCTAACACACAATTGGCCCCCGGGTCTTCTGTATGCCTTTCCCCCATTTCCTCTCATCCCAAAATTTCTCCAGAAAGCTCAGAGGTTGAAAAGCAAAGTGATCCTCATTGCTCCCTACTGCCCATGTCAAGTCTAGTTCCCTTTTCTATGGACTCATCTGATTCACAGCCTGTGGATCCTGGATCATTTCCAGGACCTGTTATCGCATCTTCAGGGATTGTGCCACCTGAACCTGCACAGTCTCAAGCTCACAGCCTGGCTCCTCCACTTCCAATGATTGCCAGACTACCTGACATCCCATCTCCTGTTCGTGAAATTCTTCTGGCCTCACACAAACCTTCCACTAGAAAGGTTTATTCTAGTAAATGGACTAGGTTTTCTATTTGGGCCAAAGATCAGAACTTAGACCCTTTCTCTATGCCTATTCAAAAGATTCTGCAATACCTGACTACTCTCCTGCATGCAGGAGCCTCGGCTTCAATGATCACTGTACATTTAGCAGCTCTCGCTAATTTTCATAATGGTCTGGAAAATTCTTCGATTATGTCACACCGCCTATGCAAGACATTTTGAAGGGAGTATTACATGTTAAACCTCCAGTCAAGCCTCCATTAGATCCTTGGGACTTGACTATGGTGCTTCAATCTCTTACAGGCTCTCCCTTTGAGCCTTTTGATTCATGTGACCTAAACTTTTTGTCTTAGAAAACTATACTTCTAGTAGCACTCACCTCAGCGAGAAGAGTATCTGAGCTGCAGGCCTTGAGTGTCAAGAGTCCTTACTTGATCTTCCACAAGGACAGGGTGTCCCTTCGTACTGACCCTTCCTTTTTGCCCAAGGTCATTTATGTTTTTTCCATTAATCAATCTATTGACCTGCCGGTCTTCTTCCCAAGGCATTCTAATAGAGGGGAGTACCTTTTGCACACCCTTGATGTGCACTGACAGCTTCATTGTTATTTGCACAGGACTAAATCTTTCAGGAAAACAGACCAATTGTTTGTGGCCTTTGCAGGACCCAGATTGGGTAAACTTGTTTCCAAAGTGACCTTATCCTCTTGGCTTAGAAAGGCCATTACCTTTATCTACCAACAGAATAAGCTATCCTTACCTTCCAGAATAAAGGCTCATTCTACCAGATCTATGGCTACCTCTGTAGCTTTTCATTCCAGAGCCTCTATGGATGATATATGCGCAGCAGCCATGTGGGCAAGACCTCATGCCTTCATATCTCATTACAAATTGGATTTGGCCTCCAGGAGATGAGCATCTTTTGGTTCTATGGTGCTCAGGAATATCATTCCTTGGGGCCAACCAGGACTCAAGTAGCTGGGGACTTGGTCCTATCTGTAAAGTATGAATAAAGATTTACAACATCAGATAAAGAAGTTATGTCTAACCATAATGTTCCATCTGAGTTGTAGATCTTTATTCATTCTTTACTTCCCACCCTCCTTCCCCCTGCCTGGACTCCTGGTGGATCTTAGGTACTCCTGGTTAGGGTATCTGCTCAGACAGAGCCTCCTATTTTTTCTGTTACTACATCTTTACCTATGGTGGGCAAACTCAATCTGGAGTATCTAGGAGAGGGGCATTGCGGGTAGGTTCTTAGCTGAGAGTTTTTGGCTTGCACGAGCTGGGAAATGGCCGTTTCTGTTCTGAGGATGGAACCGAGGTCCTATCTGTAAAGAACGAATAAAGATCTACAACACAGATGGAACATTATGGTAAGACATAACTTCTTTTTTTTTTTGCTTCTTTCTTGGTCTTGAAGCTGTACCTTATTAACTTTTTGACTCTGAACTCTACTTTATTAACATGCATATTATATTTACTGCACTAATCTTTGTGGAGCTTTTCTCCCTAGAGCTGAAAACGGAATCCATGCCCAGTTGGACTTTCCAGGTAAAAAAATATAAAATAAATAATAAATAAATAAGTCTTCAACTTGAAAGACTTACAAGAGTAAATGGAAAAGATTTGTCTTCTGGGCTCTTATCAAAGCTATGGACCCTTTTTCAGTGCCTGTACCAGTGATCCTTCAATTTCTAGCTTCAATCTTTAATGAAGGAGCTAGTTTTTCAACTATGAGTTCAATTGGCTGCCATTTCTAACTTCCACATGGGAGAAAATAATTCTATATAATCTTCTTCTAAATTATGCAAGGCTTTTCTCAAGGCAGTCTTTTTACTTAGACCTCCATTAAAAGATCCTTCTCCCCCTGGAGATTTAAATATAATGCTTCAGGCCTTAACTCAATCTCCCATTGAACCTCCAGCCAAAACTGATCTAAAATTTGTATCTTGGAAAAACATTTTTCTAGTGGCTATTACATCAGCTAGAAAATTATCTGAACTCCAGGGTCTGTCTTCAAAGCCTCCTTATCTAACTTTTCACAAAGACGCTGTCATTGTGAACTAACCCATCCTTTTTACCTAAGGTAGCTTCTAAGTTAAATATTAATCAGGTCATTATTCTCCCAGTTTTCTTTTGCAATTTTTCAAACAAGGGGAGTACATATTACACCTGTTGGATGTGCATAGACAATTTCATTTCTACCTTCATAGATCCAAAGACTTTAGGAAATCTGACCAGTTATTTGTTTCCTTTTCTCCTAATAGATTAGACAGTCCAGTATCTAAAGTTACATTTACCAAATGGTTTACTGATTGTATAACCTTTGTCTATGTTAAACTGGATCTATCTTTACCAAAACCTCCTAGAGCCCATTCCACAAGATATATGACACTGTATGCTTGTGATACCAGTCTTTGCTTCACAGAGAAAAGTGTATATACTTTTTTTGCAGTCCTCTTAATCCTGCTTGTACTAACTGCCTCAGCCATCGCTGATCTCAGATGTTGCCCCTGTCCCATAACTCTGACCTAACCCTAAAGCCATTGTTCTTGAATAATAGCCCCAGTGTGTCACTTTGCCATGTGAGTCCTGTCTCTTCAGATGAAATTACTCTCTTGGTTATGAGACCATTAGTGCTTCATGACTTGAGAGAGGAACACATTAATGAGGGGGCTGGCATACTGTAGTTATCTGACTGGAGTGAGTTTATAATGGTCTTAAGCCTAAAGGATGTGCTCTCTTTTCTGGATCCTCATGTGGAGGGCATTGTACAAGCAACTACCCCATTATATTGAAGTGCACCCTTCTGATCTTCAGCCATGTTTCTTACCTAGCAGCAGCCAGTCTCCTAAACTTCCAGTTTCCACTGCAAAAAGATAATGGCAGGCCTTTCCAGCATGCATTCCAACCTCTTCCCTCCCTCCTAAGAGATATAAGCAAGTTTATTGTCGCATCATTACCCCCACCCCATATCCTCCAAATCTCACATTACTAGTCAAACCAGCTCATCTGGTGACTCCCTCTATTCAAACTATATTGTCAAAAAATGGAATTCTAGCCCTCAAACTATTATAACCACACCCAACACTTCCCATTTCAATAAAATGCTGAAAGATTACCTAGGCAGCAACTGGATCTATTCTTGCTCTAGTCCTGGCTGACATCCTAGTCTGACCCTTTTCTTGTCTTCCTGACTTTACCTATTATTTCATCTTCCTTTTTACTTTTCTCCCTTTTCATATCCTGAATTCTTATTCCCCTTCTCTCTCTCTCTCTTTCTCCATCCTATTCCTTTTGTTTCTCTAGCTTTCTGCCTTCTATTTTTCTATTACCTCTAACTCTTCTTTCTTCTCCTATTAATCCTTCTACTTTGTCTATTTTTATTCCCTATAGCATGTCTCTTGTTCTTGTTTAATTCTACTTTTCTGTCTTCTCTTTTTCTCTCTAGACTGTTCCCCTTTCTCTTAATCCTCTGTAACTCATACAGTAGACTTAACTTGTTCTTTTACTTCATACTTTCAGTTGTTTTATCATTTAGATGTTGATCTAGCTATACATGTTTTACATCTTTTCTCTGACTCTACTCTTTATATCTCCCATCTCTGACTACATTTTGTCATAAAAACAAATCTCTGTATAAAATGTTCCTTTTTTCTCTATAATTCTGGACTATTGTAATTCTCTTTTGTTATAATTTTTTATGCATTGGGTTTCTCTGTAAAACCTTCTAATTTTTGTTACTGTTATTTTTTTGTCATTGTTAAGTTCTCTAAAAATTGTATACTCTCCATGTATTTCTCATTGTTAATGTTCTTTGTAACTATTATTGTATTTTTTTGTGGAGATTTTCTCCCCAAGCCTCTGCTGAAAATGGGCTATCACCCAGTCGGACCATCCCAGTAAACAAAAGTAAATAAATAAATTAATAGTCAGAGCTTCATCCCTATATGCCATTGCACTAATAATACACAGAATAGTTCTTTTACCTAATAATGCAAGCACTTTTAATGTAGCTTTCTTTAATGACAGGAAAATTTTTATTATGCTGTTGATTGCATTCTCTAGTTTCTATAGTTTACATCATATTAGCTGTTTGTTTCTGTGACTAGGAGAAATTGGATGCTTTCACTTAAAACCAAATATTAATCTTTCTTTGTGATTGCTCAGCCTTGATGTTAGAATAATCAAATGGTGGGTGTGTAGGGCTACAGTCCCCAAAATGGGGGTGGAGAAAGGCTTTCACCTTGCAGAAAATGTATTTGAGTTCATTTTTCTGGATTCATTTTAACAATGCATTTAGCAGAATAAAATACAAATCACAAAAAGTGCATTTGACAGTATATATCACAGTGGTAAGTTCTATCTTTATAGCCTCCAGAAAAAGCACTAATCTCCCCTCCAAAAATGTAGCTTTTTCTTAATCCCTTCCAATCACACATTAGTGGCAAGGCTTTGCCAGGGATGGTCTGCACTTATCCTCTCTAGGCGTTCTGATAACACCTTTTCCACCCCCATAGTGCCTTTTTTAGGCAATGCCAAACTGATAAACCTACTGACTTAAATAAACCTATGAACGAATATCCAAAGATGGTAATGCTCAATGCTAGAAATCTTAACAATAAACTTCACTTCCTGCAAGCCTTTCTCTCCTTGAAGATTGTAGACATCTGTGTAGTAATGGAGCCATGGTTTAAAGTCACTGAGAGTACTCCAGTATTGCAAGGTTATAATGCCTTTCACACCTTTAGACCCACAGAAACTCATACATGTGCAACTCACCATAAACAGGATTTTGTACCATATCCTTGCAACATACAAGTTCCCTTCCATGTCCTAGGAAACCCATACTATCTATCTCAAAGTACTAGAGTCCTTCACCAATTCAAACCAATATGATATTCGTGGGGGGTGTCAACTACCCCTCTATATATTGGGAATCCTACACCACCTCTAATGCACAAGCCCAGTGATTCCTTAATACCAACATCATGGTACATTGGTCCATTCTTCTATGAGGGGTACAAACTTCCTTGACCTTGTACTCACAAACATGGGGGGGGCAATGTTTCTCACCAAATTTAATATTTTAACTTGCCAGATTGGACCATAAGGCAATACCACTTGAAATAAAAATTAAATCTGGGGAGCCAGCAAAACCAAAAACCTTTAGGAACTATTCCAATGCTAACCTCTCTCTACTAAGCAAGACCTTGGCAAAATTCCGAGTACCCCAAACCCAGTAAACTTCATAGAATACATTGAATTATTTACAAAATCTCTGTACAGCCCATATTTTTTTACTCAAAAGCTTTTTTTTATTATTTAAAGGAGTAACAAATATCTTGAGTAAGATTTTTCAAATAAATTTAAACAAAAAACTATATACATTATTTACATTTGGCCTGAAATTATGACTATACAGAACCACTCTGATCCAAAAGTATGTAAACATTAGACATATATTTTAAGAAGAGTCAGAGTTCATTACTGAAGTCTCAATAAGGGATAAGATCTTCCTCCACAGATTGTTGCTCCATAATTTAGGATAAATCCTCAATTCTTTGATTTTGGTTTATATTAATGCTATTTCATTTAATAATGTTAAAAATTCTTCAAAAGTAGGAGCAGAGTTGGACTTCCATTTTCTGGAGATGCATTTCCTGGCAGCTGCTAGAATTGTCCATAGTAAACACATATTGTCTTTTTTTATTTCTAAATTGTAATTTACATTCAACAAAATTAAAGTCTTAGATAATACAAATGAATCTGTAAATATAGCTTGTAAAAAAGTTATTAATATCTCTCCAAAATTTTTCAACAGAAATACAGTCATAAAAAATATGTATCCAGTCTGCTTTACAAATTTGTAAACATCTCCAACAGATAATATTATTGGAAAAACTAAGATTGGCTAGCTTGCCAGTTGTATAAAATGCTCTATGCAGAAACTTCCATGTATAAATTCTCCAAAATTGTACATTAGATGTTAATTTAATCAAAAGCAATCTGTACAGCCCATATTAATAGCTGTATAGAGCAAGCCATGCCCACTCATATTAAGAATAAGACAAACTCAAAATACAAGCCACCCCAATGGAATCATAATATCAATCAGTTATACAACAAAAGAAAAAAAGTCTTGGCCAAGCATAGGAATAACAAAAGCCATTCATACTAAAAGTGCCTGACCAATATAAACAGGCAGCTAAGAGGGTTAATTAATACTTCAAAGGCTGCATTTTTTAAAAAAAACTAGCGTCGCAGGCAAAGGACAACCACAAAGCTTTCTGCAGCTATATCCATAACCTCAGAGAAAATACACAATAATGTGCAGAACGTATTGTAAATGGCTTCACCCACACTGAACTGGAGGCCATTGCCAACCTTTTGGCTGACAAATTCAGCTCAAATCCCCCCCCCCCCCGATAGTCCAAAGGAAATACCACATAACACAATTCCCCCAACTATTAGCTTGGCTAGATTTTTTTCTTTTGTTTTTTTACTAATTGGTTGTTCTGTGTGACTTTGGTACTCATTGTTTTGGATTATTAGATTAGGATATTTTGCAATCACCCTAATGATAATGGGCAGTAGTTGGGTATGACAATCGTGTGTTTCCAAATGTTAGCCAAACCTTACACTTTTGCTGACGAGGTCATAAGGCCAAAACATGCATGTCCACAGCTAGTGGAGTTTGCTTTATTGGCTTGAATTTGTCCATAACAGACTTAAAAAGAAAAAGTCTCGGACATTTAGAATTGCCATATAGCTGAAATACCTGATGTCCTTATGGGGTCATTTACATATATCCCATGTCTCCTCTAATGCAAGAGGTTTCAAGCTATCACACAGTGAAAAAAACTAGTTTGGCTACATTTTTCTTTTGTTTTTTTCCCAACCATTACTAGGGTAAAGGTCGTCAATGCACTTTCCAAGGCCAAAAACACTTCGTCAATGGGCCCCAACAACATCTTAGGATGTTTAATAAATAGCATGAAACATGACCTCTTTGCTCCACTTGAATCACTTTTCATCTGGAGCCTTCAGTCAGGTTTTGTGCCCAAAGAATGAAAGACTGCTACAGTCATTCCCCTGCACAAAGGAAGTCCAGACACTGATCCAGGTAACTACAGGCCCATACATCTGATCAGCTTCATATGTAAATCCATGGAAAGAATCATCATGGACATGAAAAATGAGGACATAGGTAACCTGCAAATGCTGGACCCATCACAGTTCAGCTTTGTTAAAGGAAGGCAGTGCCTACTAAATTTGGTGGACTTTTTCTGAGAGGGTCACCAAAGCATCGGATGAAGGTAAGACTGTGCACACAGCATACCTTGATCTGGCCAAAGCTTTTGATACAATATTCCACTCAGGCATTATAGAAAAACTCACTAATTTAGGTATAAACACTTTTATCACCCACTGGATAGCTAGCTAGCCCACTGATAGGACCCAGGAGGTCAAAATAGGTGAGGTCACCTCCACCAAGAGGCCAGTCAGTAGTGGAGTCCCCAAGGGCTCTGTGCTGGGCCCACTCCTTTTTGGCATCTATTTCTCTGAAATGGAAGCAAATGCTGATGGTTTATGGCTAACTAAGTTTGCAGATGATCGCATACTGGGGGTTTTCAGTGACTCCCCTGCAGACACTAGCATTCTTCAAAAAGGTCTATGTCTGACTAACAAATTGTGTCAAAGCCATGGTCTTAAACTCAGTGCTAAGAAATGTATAATTTTACCCTTTGAGAAGTCAACCATCCCAGCTTATTACCATGTTAATAATACACCCCTAAGAGTCGACCCAGTGGTCTGGGATCTGAGTACACACTTAGACAGTAGCCTTACTTTTGACCACCACATGACCAAAGTGGTGAGAAACTTTTTTTATGTTACACAACTTATAAGTAAGGGCATGGCATCTAGGGACAAATAAGTCATTATCCCACTGCACTCTAACCTTATCAGACCAGTCATAGAATACAACGATCCCTTGGTATGTACCTGACCAGGCATTTGCAGCAACTAAAGCGACCACAAAGGTTCCTTACAAAAAGAATACAAGGCATAACAGATCTGCCTTATGCAGAGCACCTTAAAGCCCTTTCTCTATACTTAGTCTCCTATATATTACTGAGGGGTGATCTATGACTGGCTTACAAGGCATCCACAAACCCCACACTTATGAATCTCCTACATATTTGTAAGTCAAGGAGTACCAGAAATACAAGATCTAGAGACCTGAATTGTGTCTGTGACTTAAACAGAACATGCTGGAGAGACAGATATATGTCCCAAAGACTACCCTTCCTATGGAACAGGCTTCCCATACATGTGAAGCTGAGTTCATCTATTACCCAGTTTATTCACAACCTAGACAACTGGATGCAGAATAGGAAATGTACACCAGGCGTGGCACCCATGTCCGTTATGGACAGAGGTAGCTTATAAATACCTGGCCCTCAATGGCTTATTTGGATGCAGGACATCATTATTCTTTCGGGAAACTTGGCTATGCTTATAAAGGCCCCGGGGTAATTAGCTTAGTAACAGTTATGAATCTTTGAATCTATTTCATCACAAGGGAGAAGAAGGACTTTGTAGACCATTTAAAATGTTCTTTCTTAAGGATTAAAATGTCATCTAAAGAAACATCTCCCAGAAGAACCTTTATCCCTGAATCTTACTAGGACAAAAAGGGGATTACATCTAATCCAAATAAACTAAGATCTCATCATCTTCTTTCACACACAAATTTAATGAAAAAGGAGGAGGAAGAAGAGCCATACCTCTCAACTGTCCACGTTTTCACAGAATACCCAGGTTTTTGCCTCATGTTTTTTATCTGTTCTTCATAACATTTGTGGTTTTCTAGAAAATAATTTAGGACTGAAGTCATGAAATAATGACAGACATTTGAATTTCAGACTTCAAATCCTTCAGAAAATACATGCCAGTGCAAAACCTATTATTCTAGCAACTTTCTAAGTTTGTAAGAGCAATATTTAAAATATGTCCCTATTTTCAGCCTTTGCCCTCCCCCCTCCCAACATTTCTTGTGCTTAGAGGTATGGGAGCCCTTGTTCTTGTTTTCTTTACAATGCCTGAGGTGAAGGTCTGTGGCTAAAGAAGCCATTGAATCCCCTTACAAAAAGTTAACACATTTCTGCATAAATCCGACAGAGTCAAATTCAAGAGCCTATAATCTAATCTAGAAGATAGATTTCTGACCCTTAATTTATTAACACCTAAATTGTGTGGAATGTAACACCTCTAGCAGCCTACACACACACATTCTGCATTTCAGAGTATTTTCTAAAAAAAAAAATAAACTTAAAAAGCGTAAGATAAACAAATGTAAATATTTTGTGTGAACAAACAGCTGTGTTATCAGTAAGAAGTGCTCTTTACAGTGATTAGTGACTGTACAGTCATTTTCTAAACATTATAAGATATTATAATGCAGACAAACCCCCAATTATATATGTTTGCTAAACATTCACAAACAGTTTGTCATATCTTGGAAATTGTACAGCCTATGCATATATTGTTAGAATATTTTTGTTAACAAGACATACGCTTTCATATGACAACAAGAAATTAATGTATGAGTGCATGTTTATTGAGATACACAAATATGAAAGCATAGGCTCAATTGTATAATTAGCAAAATAAATAAAACTGAGTATCTCTCACGATGTGTAACTTACTCTGCAATTATCATAGACAGATTTTTCAATAGCAACTAAGGTCTCAATGGATGTCTTGCAACAGTTTAGAAGTCACAGTACATATGGAAATATTGTTTATTTTCGTGATTATTAGCAAACAGATAGCAATATCTCAGGTATAGTGTAATATAAATGGGCGTGGAGAATATATTTTCCTATCTCCCACAATAGCATATCACACCACACCCCTCAATAACATGTAGGGCTCTCAGTTACAAAAATATGAACATAAATTTAAATAGTAAGGGACAAACTGTGAGTAATTTCTGTATTGCAGGACATCCTAGATTAACAATCTTATTGTAATGTTGTTAATAACTCCTTGCACTTTCTAATACTATCTATTATTAGCTGGTAAGTCACTTAGTTAAAGACGTTAGGCCCAAAAAATGGTCTGAGCTCCATAAGGAGCTATGGGTCTGAAATGGAAGTATACAAAAAGGTGTTACAGGCTTGAATGAGTTAAACACACTAGAACCTAAGGTGCCCAGGTATGAAATTCCTACTAATCAGTAGGAGGCATGGGTGAAACCCAAGCATAATCCAGAAACTTCCTGAGAGGTAATGAAAGGATGAGGTGCTACATGAATTCATTCTAGGTCCAGTACTCTTTTTAAGTTTATGTTTCTATCATATCTAAGGGAATAGAGAACAGGACCAGCATTATTTCTAATGAAACAAAGATAACTGCAGTAGGTGAGAATGGGAGGCAGAATCTAAGGAAAAACTGGAAAAGTAAAGTGATCAAAAAAGTAGCAGATGAGCCAAATGCATGTAGTATGGCCACAGAAACCTTGGTATGAACTGTCATTTGTCATCTGGGGGTGAAGAACTGATAACTTCATAACAGGAAAAAGATCTGTCTGTGTTGATCACACTATTTGAGAATAGACCACCAGAGTGAGAGGACGGGGTGTGGTCTTGCATAACCCTTTGGGTACTAAGTGCAGTTCTGGAGACATACAATGATTGTTGGAAAGAATTCAAAAGAAACCTGCTAGAAGAAGTTATGGGAAGGTGAGATAAGGCTATGACTGGAGATTACAGGATAGAAAGTGCATCCCACTAAATACCAAAAGAGATGGGGCGGAGCATGATATGAGTATCCATTAGGCTTCAGAGGTGTAAAGGGGTCACCTTGAACAGTAAAGACAAGGGAGGAAGAAGGGTGCAGAGCCAGTAGACTGCAGTGGCTAACAGTCTACTTGCTCATGAAAGTATTCCTTCTTTAAAGAATAAGCTGCAGACCCATGAAACAGATGATCAGAATAGTGTACAGGAGTCCATGGAATAATTAAAAAGGTCAGGAGACAGAGGGAAAAAGGTGAGCAAAGACAGAGATGGTAATGAACACAAAATACCCAAACCTTTGTCACCTTTCTGTTTTATAACAACAATAGATATATAACCAACCATATGTAGTATTTACATGTAATGGTCATTGCTCATGACACTTTGGGTCTAGTTCTTTAAATTTTAAAATCTTAATTTATTTATTACTTTATCAAAACTTGGGGTGGGTCATCATAAGATATAATGTTTCACTTCCAGTTTTGATAATGGAATGATAGAGTAAAATGTAAGTACAAGCATTTATGTGGAAAGTACAGTATTAACAAAAGCAAAACACATGTACATGTTCCTTATGTAGCAATACAGAGCATAAAACACAGAATCATGCAGTCAAGACTTCAGGAAGCAGAAAACCTGCACAATGCAGAGGGATAGTGCAGAACAGCACATATTAGCTGGAGAACAGTAATCAGAAGATAGACAACACAAAAGAGAGAAGACGACACAGTGAAGAATCAATATGTGCATGGATCCTGAATAAGGTAAAAAAGGGTTAAGGAAAGGAAGCTGGAAGAGATGCAGCAACAAAATTCATGCAGCGAGCCAACAGGGAAAGGCTGCTATACGCTGAGGCTGTAGAAGAGAAGGGAGAGCAAGAAGGACGTAAGGACAGGATATGGATAACAGATGGAAATATGAAGAGCAGATATTTAGAGATAACACAATGATACAGATACAGGTTAGGCACATGTGCTAGATGAGAAGACAAATTGGGAGGCCTGGTACATTCTGGGAGCAATTAATGAAAAAGTCTAAATGAATTCAAAGAAATGTAGCAAGAATAAAATGTGGTAACATGATTCTATAATTTGAATCCTTGGAAAAATCAAGAAAGCCACAATATACTCTAGGTTTCATTTTAGATAGCAGTGCTGGCAAAGCATATTTTACATAAATCACTCTGTTCAAGGACAAATGCTCAGTTTATAACTACCTCATTTATGACTACCTACTTCTCTTTCAGAATGTGTGTTTGTTCTCTTATTAGCTGTTCAGTTAATGTCATTACTTTGATAAAGCTCACCAGGACTTAGTTCATCGTTTCCTGATGTAACTAGGCAAGATAATTGAGAACAAGGGAAATGGAGAGAAGGGATTTTTATGCTTTCAGTATTTATGTAATATAGATGATTATCATTTTATGGTAACTGTCTGAATTTCATCTTGTACAGAGAAATGTAGGTGACTTTCATGAAAACAAGTCAAAGAACATAATCCTGAGCAAAACCCAAGTGAAAGAAGTGCATCCCTGAAACACAAACTGAAAAGGTCCTGCTTACAACCAAGATGGCATGAATTCAGACAGCAACTAGTATGGTATAACTGGTGGGTAACAGAGGGTGGAAGGGAGGCACCAATACCATAGGTTCATAGGTTGGTACTAGGCTATCAGCCCTAGGGCCCATACAAGCCTAGCCATAACAATTCCCTGACTATTTCTTCCCACACTATTTACTTCCCTGGACCCCTGTCTAGCAGGGCGACTGACGTGATCCCCGGGGTGAATTTCCTTTCTCCCATCCAATCGTCAAGGTTCCTTTTGAAGAGGACCAAAGAGGCACTCTGCTTGACATGTATGGGCAATCTATTCCAGAGTCTGGGGAGTCTCTGGGTCAGGAACCTATCCCTCCAGCATGTTTTGTTTATTGTGATGACAAGGTTTAGATCCCTGGAGCGTGTGGCTCTGAGGGATTGGGATTTCTTTAAGTGTAGCATGTCCAACAGCTCTGGGTTTGACATGGCCTTGTATGTTAAGCAAAGATTGCCTCTGAGTAGACGATATGCGACAGAGTATAGCTGGAGTTTTTTAAGGCGGTCAGCGTAGGGCATCTGCTTTAGGCCTGTGATTCTTTTAGTGAGGTATTTCTGTGGCCTTTCCAGTTGTTGCAGATGTCTTGAGAGGTACATACCAAACAGGGCATTGTATTCTATAATGGGTCTAATGAGGGATGAGTACAGTGGGACAATGACCTCCTTTTTTCTGGATGAAAAGCCCTTAGTGATGAGGTGTGCCACATAGAAGGATTTCCTGACTGTTGTGGCAATGTGGTTATCGAAGGTGAGACCACTGTCCACCTGTGTCCCTAAGTCTCTTATCAAACTTTCAGTGTTTAGTGTACTGCCACCTATATGGTAATTCATGGACACATGTTTTTTCCCAAAGGGGATAACTATACATTTCTTGGCATTGAGCTTGAGCCCATGGCTCTGGCACCAAGCATCTGTTTCTGTAAGGCCCTTTTGTAGAGTATCCACATCATTTGGGGATTCAGTCGTGGCTCCCAGTTTGCAGTCATCTGCAAACTTTGTTATCCAGAGTCCCTTAGTGTTGGCCTGTACTTCAGAGAAGTAGATGCCAAACAAGAGCAGTCCCTGGACTGAACCCTGAGGTACTCCACTTGTCACTTGTCTGGAGCTGGATTTGGAGTCGGCTACTTTTACAGTGTGGGTTCTATCAGTAAGCCAGTTAGCAACCCAGTAGTGGTTAGCCCAACCCCATGGAACTCAATAGCAGCTTCAGTAAGTCAGTCACCACCATCACCACCATGCAAGCAGAGGCTTGGAAATGACCAGGAAGGCCAGGACTGAGGCCATGAACTGGGAGAGCCACAGCCCTATTAAGTCTTGGGATGGAAGCATGCATACACTGGAAGGGTATAAAACACCATGCAATGACACAGGTGCTCACATCAGTCACCAGAAGCAGGGTTGGGGAGTCACTAGAAATTACCTTATTGCCAGGCTGCCAATGGGGATGCAGACTATCACCATGGTGGTGGATGATGGCTCCTCTTGTCAGCTGTCTTTTCCATTCTGGGGACACTCAGTATTGGGGAACAGTTAGGCTATAGATCAGTAGGGAGTGTTCTATGGTCCACAGGCATTGAGACAAAAGACCTGCAAAAAAATCAAGTAAAAGAAACTACTTTTAGTGAAGGTATTTCTCATAGACACTGAGCTTTCCTTCCACACTACACCCCTTACAGGGAGCTGCACACACTGTACCGTGTTACTATTATAATAAGCTAATACTTTGGTTGCTGCACTATGAGGATAAATTGAGAAGAGATCCCCCTTGCAGTGATCCCTTAAGAGGAGCTGGCATTTTCAACAATCTAGTTAAAAATACCAGTTCAAACAGCTGGTTACTGCAGCTAACTGGACTACATTGTGAACTTTAAGCTTTAAGTATTTTGTTTATTATCGTCCTTATGATAGCTTATTATTTTTTTAGTTGCATTTGTTCAGAAATTAAGATGAAATTTTTTAAAAAGAGATGTAATGGGATCCTATCTCGCCTACATTCATGACAGATGGGTTCGGAGCCGATCCATCGGCTCCGACTCGGCAACTTATACACTAGCACGAAGTCTCTCATTGGCTGGGCTACTCCCTATCCCAGGATGCACTACACCTGCTTCCCCAGATCTCGTTTGCCGCTTTACAAGCTGGACGTGGTCTCGACTTGGCTGGAGCTAAGTGGTTCTTTTACCTTTATTGGTCTTTGACCTTGGGGTTTTTTTTGTCATATATTAACCAAACAGCTGTTTTAACAGCTATTTCTTGTTATTCCTTGTTACTATTTGCTACTTTTGAGTGTTTGAGTGTCTTCTGGTACTTTAATTTTTCAGTCGGGCAAGGCCCGTTTAAGTTAGAGGGCCTTTGCCCTACCTTTGTGTGCTATTTAACTTTTATTACCTTTTGTGGTTAATTGTTTTCGGGCCAAGCCCGTTTAAATTAGAGGGCTTTGGGCCGTTGGACTTTTTTTTTTTTTTTTTTGTCTGTTTGTTGTGAGGTAAAATTTTTTTTTTTCTTACTCGCGCCAGTGTGTCTCGCGCTTGTCAGTTGGCGCAATTTTGTGATAGTGCTTACTAATTGTGGTAAAGTCATACTTGTTTAGGGCCTGTACTATGTCCAAGGAACACAAGTCTGGTTTTAAAAAATGCACTCGGTGCAGTTATAAAATGTCAATCACAGACAGTCATTCAGTCTGCGTTTATTGTTTGGGGCCGAAACATCTACAAGAGACTTGTAGCGTATGTCATGCTTTCTCTGCTAGAGTTATTCAAGAACGCAAGAACAAGTTGATTTTGAAAGGGCTTATAAAACCTTCGTTTGAGGAAGCCTTAAATCCTCCAGTTGCTTCCAAAAAGAAAAGATCGTTGGCACCGACAAGTCCGTCAGAGCCGACCTCTAAAAAGACTAAATTGACCTCTTCTTCCTCGGCTCCACTGACTTCGGGGCCGAGGGTCGAAGGGTCTGCCTCGGTACCTCCTGCTTCGGCTCCATTGCCTTCGGAGCCGCAAGTTGGAGTATCGAGAGGTGAATCACCTCCATCGGTTCCAATGGCTTCGGAGCCGGTGGAAGTGTGCAGCTCAGACTCTTCCCCCTCGGCTCCGAAGAAGGCTCCTTCGGTGCCGATGGTGGTCCATGCTGTGGTGGAGTCGGCGCCGACAGTATTGGAGCCGTTTCGGAGCCGGTCCCCTTCTCTCTCGGAGCCGAGAGGAAAGTCTTCTCGAGTGTCTACCTCCTCTAAATCCTCGAGACTGTCAGATTCGGACCTGGATAGGGTTTTACAGAGGCTTTTCCAATCTCCAGTGTTTACTAAAATGGTCTCGGCTCCAGCACAGTTTGCTTCAGAGCCGATCCCCCCTCCAACACATTTGATTCCTCCTCCAACCTCTTCGGAGCCGTTGGAGCCGGTGGTGGTGGAGCAATGTGGAGCCATACGGTCGGAGCAGAGACCCCTTACAGGCCTTTCGGCTCCGACTATGCTTCCTACCCTGTCCTCCGGTTCAGGGTTTGGTACTGCGACCTCTTCAGCCGGGCCCGAGGGGAATACTTTGGGATTAGGTGCTTCGGTGCCTAGTCTTCCTCTCGGAGCATCGGCTGCTGGAATTCCCAGTGCCATCGTGGCCTCTAGACCAGTGACCTCCTTGGATTCTGGAGGTCCGGCCTTTGAGGCCATGAGGAGCGCGCTGGCCATGCCTTTGCCGGTTCAACAAGATTCTACCTCACCGTCCCTAGATTTGGAGACTGGTGCCTCTGTTGTGTTGCAGCCCCCCGGCAGCGGGGCCCCAGGGCCTGAGGATACCCCCATCGGGGGTTCCCTTCTTCCGGGTGGTCCGTCCGAAACTGCTTCGGATGAACCCCCACGGAAGAAATTGTGTAAGAGGAAGCACGTAGACTCCCAAGATGAGTCTATTACATCGGATACTGACCTCGATGACGCAGAAGGGTCCCCCAAATCATCTTCGGATGATATCTCCTTCTCAGATATCTTGGAGATTCTGAGACAGAGAGGTGACTGGCAAGCCAAAACCCCTTCAGCTGAGGAGTCAGTCTTCCTCAAGGCCTTTGGGGCCCAGCCTTCCGCCTCCTGGGTGTCTCCGCCCTTCGATGAACTCCTTGATTTGGTTTCTCGAAGGGTGTGGGAACACCCTGATTCTGTGGAACCGGTGCCTGCGAGGCCCAATAAATTTTTGTCAGCCCCCCCTCAGAAGGAATTTCTCACAAAGGGTGTGCCTGTAGATGCTTTGGTGGTGGCTTCTGCCACACAGCAGGACGTGGCAGAGGCTTTGACGTCTATTCATCCTCCTAATAAGGATTCTAGGAGTATGGATAGGTACGGGAAGCGTACCCTGTCCTCAGCGGCCTTTACCTTACGGTCGCTGAACTATTTATGTCATTTTACGAGGCTCCAAAGGGATCTTCTCAAAGAGCTAAATTACTCTATTGTTGGTAATCTACCTGAGGCGCTGGCCCCGACTGTTGGCGCACAGATGACTACCCTTTTTTCTATCGTTAACTCGTCCATGAGGCTCATTTCGTATGCGGCCGAAGGGGCGAGTAGAGCAGCAGGAACAGGCGTTGCCCTCAGGAGGCAAGCCTGGTTACGCTTGTGTTCGTTCACGGAGGCCTTCAAGTCTTCCTTCGCCGACGCCCCCTTCGATGGATCATCTTTGTTTGGACCCAAGGTGAAGGACACACTAACTCGGTGCGAGCAGGAGGGCAAGACTTTGACTGCCGTTGGGGCCCGTTTTTCCGCTCCTTCCAGGCCTTATCCCAAGGCTGGGAGAGGAGGGAAAATGTGGTTTAAAAAATCCCAAAAGTCTTTCTCTACTCCACCAAGTGATTCCCCCTCCAGAGGCAGGGGGGGGGGGATTTTGGAAGACGCCGCCCCAGAGGTGGCAGAGGCCCCCGTAACTCTGGAGACCGCGATTCCTTTCGTGGTTCTTCATACAACCAGCATTCCTGAGTTGTTGCCCGACTGTGCAACTCCGGAGCCAGTCGGGGGTCGCTTTGCGGCGCACCCACAAGCTTGGGAATCCATAACAAGCGATCGGTGGGTGCTTCGCATCATTACCGGAGGATATATCATACCCTTCAACAAACCCCCCCTTTCTTTAAGGGAAATCCCGGACGTACCACCCAGTCAGCGGGATCAGGCAGCATTAGAGGTTTCAAAGCTGCTAGAAAAAAGAGCCATCCAGCCTGTCCCCATCGACCAGATCGGATCAGGAACTTACTCAAAGTTATTTTTGGTACCAAAAAAGACAGGGGACTTCAGGCCCATTTTGGACCTCAGTTCATTGAATCGTTTCGTAAAGAAGTCCAAATTCTGAATGGTCACTCTTCAATCTATTCTTCCGTTGCTGGAAAAAAATGCATGGATGTGCTCCATAGATCTCCAGGACGCTTACTATCACATTCCCATAGCTCAAGAGTCCAGGAGACATTTACGCTTCCGCCTCGGAGCCAGTCATTTTCAATTCCGAGCACTGCCCTTTGGTCTCACCACAGCCCCCAGGGTGTTCACCAAATGTCTGGCAGTGGTAACTGCTCACCTGAGAAGTCTGGGATTCCAGGTGTTTCCTTATCTAGATGACTGGCTCCTTACTGCCACCTCTGAGCATCTACTACTCCAAGCGCTCAGAGCCACGTTCACCTTGGGCCGTTTCTTGGGGATCATGTTCAATTTGCAAAAATCTGTACTACAGCCATCTCAGCGTATTACTTTCATAGGCGCAGACTTAGACACAAAAAGAATGCGCGCCTATTTACCGGCAGCAAGAATTCAGGTCTTACAAGATCAAGTCAAATCCTGTCTCCCCCTACAAAGAGCCCCGGCCCATCGGATCCTACAACTGTTGGGCTCGATGGCGTCGACCATACTTTTAGTTCCCTTGGCCAGACTTCACATGCGAATTTTACAATGGCTACTGTCGGTTCAATGGTCCTATCAGGAACTTCCCTTGAACCACTTAATCATAATCACGGAAAGTTGCCGTCGAGATCTTCATTGGTGGCTTCTCCAATCAAATCTCGACCAGGGGCGACCCTTTATACCTCAACGTCCCATTGCCACTGTGACTACGGACGCCTCCCAGGTAGGGTGGGGGGGTCATTACCTGGACAGGTCGGTCCAAGGCACATGGCAGATCCAGGAAACGCATTTGCATATCAATGTCCTGGAGATGAGAGTGGTACTATTGGTACTCCAAGCTCTCCATCACGCTCTCCCACAGGGCCCGATTACTATCCTATCCGACAACATGTCGGTGGTGTGGTACATAAACAAGCAAGGTGGAACCAGGTCTTACCCACTATGCAGAGAAGCCATGAGACTTTGGCACTGCGGTAGCTACCAACCGCTTTCTAATGGCAACGCACATCCCGGGGAAGTCCAATGTGATTGCGGACAGATTAAGCAGGACCATTCTTTTACCCCACGAGTGGTCCCTCAAACAGAGTATAGCTGCGAAAATCTTCGACAGATGGGGTCTTCCTTGCTGCGACCTATTTGCCAGCCCTCACAATGCGAAATGCAGAGAGTTCTTCACACTGTTTCCTTCTCAGGGACAGATTCCCAGGGACGCTCTGACTCACATTTGGCCCCCCGGTCTTCTCTACGCCTTCCTCCGTTCCCCCTCCTACCGAGGGTGATACAGAAGGCCATTTACTTGGAGAGCGAGATGATTTTGATTGCCCCGCACTGGCCTCGTCAAGTTTGGTTTTCCTTCCTACAGAGGCATGCGATAGAAGGTCCATGGTTTCTGGATCCGGTGCCAGACCTGTTGACTCACCAGTCAGGACGGCGTCATCCGTCTCTCAGGTCCTTGAAGTTGGCAGCATGGTTACTCCACTTCCATCCTTAGTCCGAGACAATGCTCTTTCGCCGGACGTGGTCCACATACTGTCTTCTTCTCATAAACCTTCCACCATCAAGCTTTATTCCAGTAAATGGAAAAGGTTTGCCTTCTGGGCTCAAGAACGGGGTATAGATCCTCTCACTGCACCAGTATCGGAGGTTCTGAATTTTCTGGCCTCCCTTTTTCAGTCGGGCTCTTCAGTTTCTACCATTAAGGTTCAATTAGCAGCGATCTCTAATTTTCATGCTTCTTTTGAACCTTCATTGATGTCTCACAAACTTTGTAAGGCTTTCCTTAAAGGGGCTTGGCTCCTTAGGCCTCCTTTATCTCAGCCTGTTTCCCCTTGGGATTTGAATATGGTTCTTGCTGCCCTAACTGCCCATCCTTTCGAACCAGCTGCTACTTGTGATTTAAAATTTCTGTCTTGGAAAACGGCCTTTTTAGTAGCCATAACATCTGCTAGGCGAGTTTCAGAACTTCAAGCTCTTTGTTCTGATCCTCCCTATTTGATTTTTCACAAGCATAGAGTTTCATTGAAATTGAACCCTGCATTTATACCAAAGGTGGCCTCCTCTTTCTGTATGCAACAAACTATAGAACTCCCTGTCTTTTTCCCAGAATTCTCCAATAACGCAGAATATACTTTGCATCAATTGGACGTACATAGACAACTACGTTTTTATTTGAATAGAACCGCTCAAAGGCGGAAATCATATCAGTTGTTTGTTTCTTTTGCAGCGAACAAATTGGGTCAACCAGTAACAAAAGCCTCCATATCTAAATGGATTAAAGATTGTATCATTTTTATTTATTCACAGGCTAATAAAGACCTTCCCTTTCCAGTCAAGGCTCATTCTACCAGGGCAATGGCTACTTCCGTAGCCTTTCACTCCAAGTTATCAATAGATGATATTTGTGCTGCGGCAACCTGGACTTCTCCGCACACTTTTATTTCTCATTACAAATTGGATGTGGTTTCTCGAGGCAGAGCTTCCTTTGGTTCCACAGTTCTCAGGAGTGTGTTCCAATGAGCCACCCGGGATGTAGGTGCTAGGGACGCTGTCCCATCTGTCATGAATGTAGGCGAGATAGGATCCCATTACATCTTTTAGTTATGTACTTACCATAACTTCGGATGTATGGGATCCATCTCGCCTACATTCATAAGTACCCACCCTCCTTCCCCCTTCCATTTGGATTTAGAGGAGCTGTAGTCACTTTTTTCTTGGCGTTCTTTCTTGAAGAACTTTAGTTGGTTATAGTGACTAATAGTGTTTTCTGTGTTTACATGGGTGTATGAAAGCGAACAAACAAGATCTGGGGAAGCAGGTGTAGTGCATCCTGGGATAGGGAGTAGCCCAGCCAATGAGAGACTTTGTGCTAGTGTATAAGTTGCCGAGTCGGAGCCGATGGATCGGCTCCGAACCCATCTGTCATGAATGTAGGTGAGATGGATCCCATACATCCGAAGTTATGGTAAGTACATAACTAAAAGTTATTATTAACTAGATGGATTTGTTCTAGAAAATATTAATATGCTGCAATGTAACATAGCAGAACCAAGCTAGCTTCACTTTTTTCTCCAGGGGTAGGCAAACCATTTCAGCTTTCAGCCAGATACAGGATGACTTAGAAGAAGTCAAAACTCTGAGACACCTAGTTGAAAATATATGGAAGAAGTTGTCTGATACAAAATTGGAAGAGCAAGAGGAGAAAACAGACCACAAACATACCAAATGTGGAAGGTAGGAATGCTATTTTATTTTCTGGGTAGTTTCCGGCCACCTTTCACTATAAAGAACCTTTCTTAAGATGGATCCTGAGAATATGGGCACTTGTTTCACCATGCTGTATCTTCTGGCTATTTTTTTTAGTCTATGTAGAGCCTTACAGAACAGACATAGAGAGAGGTAAGAAGTTTTGCTGATTTGACAAGGTAAATTTTGGAACCTCTGTTTTCCACAGAGGATCTATATATGCCCCCATCTACATACATTTATATTTGTGTCTTATTGTAATACACAAATGGCTCACACAGCTATATATCTAATTTCAAACTGTGTAATTTATACCCAATAACTTCTAAGCTGTCTGCTATAAATGTTAATAATTTCTGATTAAATTTGGTGGATCTTAACTATTTTCTTCTCAAAGTGTCTAATATATATACGGGCAGCAGACAGATGTAGAATGTAGCTGCTTGAATAATTTGCACCATACAGCCTTTCAATTATAAAGCATACCAAAATGAAAACAATTAATTTGTATTTCTATTTTGTAAGCCATAACTACTAACATTTCTAAACAATCATAAAAACTGATCACTGTGTATTTTTTACACTCTGCCGAAGACGGCAACTTTCATATTTCAAAAGAGCATTACTTTGAGTGAACTCACAGCATTATATTGTCCTGTTTTATTAACTTTTTTCAAAAGAGTAAATGTAAAAAAACATCATTTTAGAATCATAGGAGTGAAAATACTTTTAAAAAGAAAGCAAACTGGAAGTTTGCAGTAGAATTTAAACAACACAATGAGAACCATAGAATATGGGCAGGTTATAAAATGTCATCTGTAAAGTATAAGTCACATTGTAAAATGCAACAATGTGAAAGCAGGTCTACAAATATCCAGTAATTTATATAATTTGAATACATTGTTGTTCATAGGTTCACAGGCTCATAGGATGTTACTTGGCTATTGACCCGAGGGTCTTACAAGCCTAGACATTAAATCCCATTATAATACTAGATGAGAGATATCATCTGTGTTCAAGGTTTTTCTAGCAAGGACTACCCATGTCCAGGTGAAAAGCCAGGCCAAACCCCAGCAGAAATTTACAGTTTCCCAGTGATCCAGGTTGCGCTTAAACAGGGTCATGGAGGTGCTCTGCTTGATATGGATTGGAAGCCTATTCCAGAGTGACAACCTCTGAGAGATGTATCTGTCTCTCCAGCGGGCCCTGTTTATGTCACAGGCTAGACTGAGGTCCCTGGAATGGGTGACTCTAGTCCCATTTGACTTACAGATGTGCAGCATTTCCATTAGATGTGGGTCACAGCCATGTAAACCAGACTTAAGTCACTTCTAAGTAGTCTATACGTGACTGAGTACAGTGACAGTGACTTCAGTATGTCCGTATAAGATGTGCTGTAGACCTGGAATTTTCTTAGTTAGAAATCTCTGAGGTCTCTCAAGTTGCTGCAGGTGTCTGGTATGGTACATACCAAAGAGAGCATTATATTAAATAATAGGCCTGATGAGGGACAAGTACAGGAGGGTTATAACCTCTTTTGCTCGCCACAGTAGACACATGGTGGTCAAAGTTGAGGTCACAGTCAACTTGTGTTCCCAGATCTCTCACTACTGAATTGGTACTTAGGATATTATTGTTTATTTTATAATCAGCAGGGACATCGTTTGTACTAAAGGGAATGATAATGCATTTTTAGCATTTAGTTTAAGACCCTGACTTTGGCATCAATCATTGATCTGTGTAAGCCCCTTTTGAAGTACGCTGACATTGCTAAGGGATTTAATGATATTTAATGATAGCACCTAATTTGTAGTCATTCACAAACTTGGTTAGCCATAGCCCCATGGCTTTGGCCTGGACTTCTAAGAAGTACATGCCAAACAAGAGGGGGCCCAGCACTAACCCTAGTGGGACCCCACTGGTGACAGGTATGCTGGTAGAGGTAAAGTCTTCTACTTTGACTGCGTGGTGCTGATCTGTGAGCCAGTTTGCAACCGACATGACAACACAGTGGTTGTTATTCAACTGGGTTAGTTTGTCAATGATGCCCGAATGAGGGATAGTGTCAAAGGCCTTGACCAAGTCAAGATAGGCTTTGTGAACTGCTTTGCCCTCGTCTACGGCTCTGGTCACATTCTTGAAGAAGTCCACCAGGTTTAGCAGGCATGATCTGCTCTTGACAAAACCAAACTGGGATGGATCCAGGGTTTGGAGTTCACCTATATCCTTATTTATGAGGTCCGTGATGATTTGTTCCATTGCCTTGCGGATGAGGCTGGTTAAACTTATGGGTCTATAGTTACCCAGGTCTGTTGCTGAGCCTCACTTGTGGAGGGGTATAACAGTTGCTGTTTTGCATTCAGTGGGGACAAAGCCAGTACTCAGGTGTGGTTGAGTAGACAGCCTAATGGATTAGCTAGCTTTTGTTTTAGAACATTAAGAATGCAACCCAGAATGCATGTGGTTCCATGGAGGCTGTGTTCTTAGTCTTGGAGACAGCATTGATGACTTGCTCTTTGGAGATGCAAGGGGGGGATGATGAAGACATGGTTTGTGGTATGCTTGAGGGGATAAGGGCCTGAAATTTTTGTGAAATCTGTCTGCTATCAGGTTTGCGGTTTCCACAGGGTCAGTGTGTGTGATGCTATCCACAAATAGTTCAGCACACATTTGAGTCCTACTTTTAGATTGCGAATGTAGCTGAAGAAAGCATTATGGCTATCCTTGGCCATGACTGTTAAATTTTTCTCATAGTTCCTTTTTGAAGATTTTATGAGTTGTCTTAGTTGCTTGTTTAGGCTGAGGAGGGTGCTCTTCCAATTCCGGGATCTCATTTTTGTATTTTTAGCAGCAGCTTCTTTCACTTATTGTATATTTTATTAATGCCAGATGTCTACCAGGATGGTATGCTTTTTTCTTGAGAATCTTGCTTTAATCCTATCTGGCACAGCTGTGTCTAATCATTTGTGTAGATGTTTATACAGGCCATCAGTGTATACCTTAGTATAGCCATCAATGCCATCTATGGAATTTGGAGCTTGGAAGTCAATTATACCTTCCCTTAGGAGGATATACTTAGCTTTGGTAAAGGTTTTTAGTCTGACATCTCCTTTGGGGAGTTTTGGTGCTATTGCTACTTTAAAAATGACTGATTGATGGTCAGATTTAACTAGTGCGGGCCCTACACTTAAGGAGATGCATCAGTCACTCATATTGGTGAGGAAAGATATAGAATATGGGAGGCCCTTGTGGGGTGGTGCACTATTTGTTCCAGGGCATTTGAGTTAACAAAAGTCTAAGAACTTTTGTGCAAGTGAGTTTGGGCTCATATACGTTTCCCAATTAATGGAAGGATAGTTGAAGTCAACCATGACTAGGGTGTTAGGTTGTAACTTAATTGTCCCAAGTAGGTCTAAATAAGCTGTGTGGGCATCTTGGTTCATGGAAGGGGACCTGTAACTGATGATGACCTGAAGGGGGAGGTCTTAGGTACAGTAATTCAGACTTGGAGTAGCTCCATAGAGTTTTCTTGTCTAACCAGTCTAGAGGTGTAATTGTCTTTAATAAAGATAGATACTTCACATCCTTTGGATCTCACACCTTCAATTTGCAGTCTGAAAGTGTGGAAGGCATTGTAGCCTTCCAGGGAGAGGAGTGCAGTTTCTGATTTAAATTCCTTGCATTTAGCAGCATGACCCTTAGTTTCATTGTGTTTGATATTTTCATGTCAGGAAATTTGTTGTCGCACCTTGCCTAAAAAGGCATTATGGGGGAGGCAAGTCCCTTAGGCAGCAACCAAAAGCCTAGAGGTGTCAGGTGAAGACCATCTCTGGAAAAGCAGCGTGGTCTATCCACCATGTCATCCCAGACTGACAGGAACTGAATCCCCTTAGAATGATACCAGAGACTAAGTCAGTAATTGAAGTCAATCATTTTCTGTTTATATTGTGGTATCATCCTAGGTGATGGTAGAATACTGTTCAAAGCTAGGGACATACCACCTGGGACACATATCCAGAGAACTCAATCATGTCTGTCTTCCTACAGTCCAGAGAGGTACATCTCTCAAGTCATTCACACCAACGTGCACTACGACAAAGTCATAACAATACTTGCTGTTGACAGACTTGAGTGTGTGTGTGATCTGGTGAATCCTTGCACCAGACAGGCAGCTGACCATAACCTTCTCCATGTTCAACCTGGTGAGTGGGCTGTCTGTATGTATCATTATAGTCACCTATAACTAAAATATTTGGAATAGTTGTGCATTACCTTAAGGACTTATTTGGTGAAATACGGGTGCTAGTGTTTTTATGTGTTGTGTTAGGTGAAGTATGTTTGTGTTTTGGAGGACTCTGGTGTTTAGGTAGTTTTCTGGAGAGTACCTCTGTATATGAAGGTTTATGGGTTGGGTGCATATTATGAATTGGAGTTGTGGTGTATGAGCTGACAGCCTGTTTAGTGTTGCTGTTCTGGTGTTCTGGGCATGAGAGAGCAGTGATTCCAGATTCTTAGTGTAGGAGCATCTCTTGCAAATTGTACTTGAGTGATTTAGGAGTAAGGGGTTGTCGGTTTTATACTGCCTCAAAAAAAAACATGTCCTCCAGGCTAGCAGAAGAAACAGAGGGAAACTGATAGTCCATAATGCAAGGTTTGAACCTGGTATCTCAGCAGATAAGAAGAAAAAGATGGTGGTATCAGGCCGGGAGCTATTTTAGGGTGACTAACCTATAGGGTGTATAGTAGGAGGTCTATAAAAGTGGGACTCTATAGGGTCTGATGTTCATATGTACGAGGTAAAATCTCTACTGGGTGGTTCACTGAACAGCTCAGAGTTATTCAAGAATTGTTCTGCTAAACAGCAGATGCTTCTAAGGGAAAATACTTCTATTGGTGCTTTTGTGTCTATAACCACGGAACGTTACCCCATCTGCATGGTGGTGCACTATGCCCAAGCAAGAACAAAGCAGATAATACAAAGAAACCATTGAAAAAGTTCAAACTGAGCCCTGCACCAGTGAGAACGCTGAACCAGTAAGCTTCATTTAGATAGTCCTACTATACACTCCTGCCACAAGGGTACAGGGGTGCTTCTCCAAAAAAGTATGTCCTGATTTTTAATGCTTAATATACAAACAGAACTGAATTCACCCGGTCTGAATCCAGTCTATACTACAGCTAACAGAAGTGCAAAGGGACAACAGAAAAAAAACAGGATACTTTTTTTTTTTTTTTATTAAACAAGCAACAGTGTAAAAAACAGTACATTTTTTTCTTGAATTAATAATAGCAACAGAATAAAACAGCAGAAATTGATCTTTTCTTAAATTAAGTAAAAGCAGCAGTTGGTATTAAATACAGTCAACAAATACAGCAGTAAAATACAGTGCAAAACAGTAGCAAACAGTGCATTTTTTTAAACTGCTGAAATACAGTAACAGTATATAAGAAGAGTGCAAAGAAAAAAATACTTGGAGCCCTTTTGTGGGTTTTCCAACTCAGAAAGACCAGGTAAACACCTACAGCCACTAGATGAATAATCCCAGTCCTCCAAATGTAAAAGCACAGTTAAAGAGTGTCCAGAGTGAAGTGCTACCACAACCATTATAAAGTTGAAGGGAAACATACTAATTACACAGCAAAAATGACTGTCAGCCTTTTGGCACACAAAAAAGCATCTGTTGATCTGCACTGCAATGAACCAGGATCAAGAGCAAGCTCAGATGGCAAGTAAGTCAGGTGTGGAGGGAGGGACTGAGCAGCAGAGTATCTTCTGTCTGTTCCAGGTAGGAAAGTATGGAATTAGCTGTTGATCCCTTATCCCCTCTAGTGACAGAGGGACTAGCAGGGTACGTGGGGTAAACATAAGAAGCTCACCAGTTGGAGCTGCCTGATTTTTGATGTCGCTGCACCCATATTTGCAAACAGGAGAAAAAATAGATATTGAAAAAATATTACCTGTGAAGGGATAGACCACTGGTAATTACAGAGACCCCAGCTCTCTTTTTAAGAGACCAGGAAGAACCCTAGCTCTGCATTCTTAACAGCGAGGGGTCCAGGTGCATGATAGGACTGAGAGATCCTGCTGTGGACTGTGACAGATAATTAGATTTTACTTTCTACAACTGATGAAAAATAAGGGGTCACACCCATCCAAAAAAAATGGGAAAAGATAATAATTATGAAAAAAAAAATCACAGGTACTTCAATTTGAGACTTAGGTCAGTCTGTTAATTGTACTAAATCTACCTCTTTTATTTCCCCACATGTAGTCAGACTGTTGTGTTAAAAATATGTGCATATTACAGTTGCATGACAAAAATATAGGTTACAGTAGAAGTTGTGCAAGCCTTGGCTAATATGGCCTACTTGACTATAATAAAGTCCACTCCACCAAACACCACATTACTGACCCTTTACTATGAAATGCAGTAGCCTGGGGAAATAGCAGTATTATTATCAGTACTTTGAAGTAGCTCCAGGTGTCTCTGTGTATGCAAGGCACATGCACTCATGCTCGTGTATGCATGTAACGGTATGTGTCTGTCTATCTGTCTGTTCAGCTTTACTTTTGTGACATTGTAAATTTGTTTTGCTGATATGGGGAAAGGAAGTCTGGGCTATTAAGCATATATCTGTCTTCTTCTTCTTCTTTCGACTGCTCCCATTAGGGGTCACCAAAGCGGATCATCTATTTCCATTTCTTCCTGTCCACTGCATCTTGCTCTGTCACACCAATCACCTGCATGTCCTCTCTCACCACATCCATAAACATTAATTTAGGCATTCCTCTTTTCCTGTTACCTGGTAGCTTCATCCTTAGCATCTTTTTCCCAATATGCTCTGCATCCCTCCTTAGCACATGCCCAAACCAACGTAATCTTGCCTCTCTGGCTTTGTCTCAAACCTTCCAAACTCGGCTGACCCTCTAATATACTTATTCCTAATCCTGTCTATCCTTGTCACACCCAGTGCAAATCTTAACATCTTCAACTCTGCCACGTCAAGCTCTGACTCCTGCCTTTTTGTCAATGCCACTGTCTCCAATCCATATAACATAGCTGGTCTCACTACCCTCTTGTAGACCTTCCCTTTCACTCTTACTGGTACTCGTCTGTCACAAATCACTCCTGACACTCTTCTCCACCCACTCTAGCCTGCCTGTACTCTCTTCTTCACTTCTCTTCCACACTCACCATTACTCTGAAATGTTGATCCCAAGTACTTAAACTCATCCACCTTTGCCACCTCTACTCCCTGCATCCTCACCATTCCTCTATCCTCCCTCTCATTCACACACATATATTCTGTCTTAGTCCTGCAGACCTTCATTCCTCTTCTCTCTAGAGCATATCTCCACCTCTCCAGGGTCTCCTCCACCTGTTCCCTACTCTCACTACAGATCACAATGTCATCTGCAAACATCATAGTCCATGGGGACTCCTGTCTGATCTCATCTGTCAACCTGTCTATCACCATTGCAAATAAGAAAGGGCTCAGAGCTGATCCTTGATGTAATCCCACCTCCACCTTAAACGCATCCGTCACTCCCACTGCAGACCTCACCGCTGTCACACTACCCTCATACATATCCTGTACCACTCTTACATACTTCTCTTACACTCCCAACTTCCTCATACAATACCACACCTCATCTCTAGGCACCCTGTCATATGCTTTCTCTAAGTCCACAAAGACACAATGTTACTCCTTCTGACCTTCTCTGTACTTCTCCATCAACACTCTCAAAGCAAAGATCGAATCTGTAATGGTCTTTCCTGACATGAAACCATACTGCTGATCACTAATCCTCACCTCCCTTCTTAACCTAGCTTCCACTACTCTTTCCCATAACTTCATGCTGTGACTGATCACTTTAATCCCTCCATAGTTACTACAGCTCTGCACATCACCCTTATTCTTAAAAATCTGTACCAAAACACTTTTTCTCCATTCCTCAGGCATCCTCTCACTCTACAAGATTTCATTAAAGAATCTAGTTAAAAACTCCACTGCCATTTTACCTAAACACCTCCATGCTTCCACAGGTATGTCATCTGGACCAACAGCCTTTCCATTCTTCATCCTCTTCATAGCTATCCTTACTTCCTCCTTGCTAATCCACTACACTTCATGATTCACTATCCACACATCATCCAACTTTCTCTCCCTCTCATTCTCTTCATTCATCAGCTGCTCAAAGTACTCTTTCCATCTGCTCAACACACTCTACTCACTTGTGAGTACGTTTCCCTCATTATCCTTTATCACCTTTACCTGCTGCACATCTTTCCTAGCTCGGTCCTTCTGTCTAGCCAATCGGTACAGGTTCTTTTCTCCCTCCTTAGTGTCCAAACTTTCATACAACTCTTCATATGCCTTATCCTTAGCCTTTGCCACCTCTCTCTTTGCCATGCACCTCATCTCCTTATACTCCTGTCTACTTTCTTCATCTCTCTGACAGTCCCACTTCTTCTTCACCAACCTCTTTCTCTGTATACTCTCCTGTACTTCCTCATTCCACCACCAGGTCTCCTTGTCCTCCTTCCTCTTCCCAGATGTCACACCAAGCACCTTTCTAGCCATCCCCCTTACTAGCTCTGCTGTAGTTACCCAGCTATTCGGTAACTCTTCACTGCCACCCAGTGCCTGTCTTAACTCTTCCCTGAACTCCACCTCACAGTTACCCTTTTTCAATTTCCACCATTTGATCCTTGGTGCTGACTTCACACTCCTCCTCCTCTTCTTGATCACCAATGTCATCCTACAAACCACCATCCTATGCTGCCTAACTACACTTTCCCCTGCCGCCACTTTACAGTCTCCAATCTCCTTCAGGCTGACCTTTCTACATAAGATATAATCTACCTGTGTGCATCTTCCTCCACTCTTGTATGTCACCCTATGCTCCTCCCTCTTGTTAAAATATGTATTCACCACAGCCATGTCCATCCTTTTCGCAAAATCCACTACCATCTGACCTTCTGCATTCCTTTGCTTAACACCATACCTACACATCACTTCCGCATCCCCTCTGTTCCCTTCACAAACATGCCCATTGAAATCTGCTCCAATCACCACTCTCTCACCCTTGGATACAGTCATCACCACTTCATCCAACTCACTCCAAAATTTTTCTTTCTCATCCATCACACACCCAACTTGTGGAGCTTATGCACTAACAAAATTCATCATTACACCATCAATTTCCAGCTTCATAAACATCACTCTATCTGACACTCTTTTCACCTCCAAAACACTCTTAGCAAACTGTTCCTTCAGGATAACCCCTACACCATTTCTCCTTCCATCCACACCATGATAAAACAATTTGAACTCACCTCCAATGCGTCTAGCCTTGCTCCCCTTCCATCTGGTCTCTTGCACACACACTATGTCAACCTTCCTTCTGTCCATCATATCAGCTAGCTGTCTCCCTATACCAGTCATACTGCCAACATTCAAAGTTCGGACCCTTACTACCACAGTCCTAGCCTTTACCTGCCTTCGGGCATGCCTTCCCCCTCTTCTCCTCCTTTGGCTAATAGTAGCCCAATTTCCACCAGCACCCGATTGGCCAGCAGTACTGGTGGCTATCATTGTTAACCCGGGCCTCAACCGATCCAGTATGTATATCTGTACTGTTGTCCGCATGTATGATTTGGCAAAATTTTACGCCAGGTTTCCTTTCTGATGCAACCCTCCTCATTTATCCAGGCTTGGGACCGGCACAAAGAAATGCATTGGCTTTTGCATCCCCAGTGGCTGGGTTATTAAGCATATATCGGTATTATGTTTTATTTATGTATTCACATAAGCATTTACATGTCAACTCTCTTAGAAATGCAATGACAGTACCATAAAACATGTTTCCTTGATAAACACAATCATTCATACAGAAAAACACAGTTTTTCTTTGTAAAAGTCAATTTAGCAGAAGGTTTTCCCCTACAGGAGACTTACCTGCCCAGCATTGAATGATTACTAGCTGACCAATTATTCCATGTGGTCTGCCAAAGGAATGCTCTTCTGCAGCAAAAAAAGCTTTGAAGTATTTTGTGCTCCAACTCTCTTTTTTTTTGTGGTGCTCTCCTTGACTTCCTGACAGGTGAAGCATGTGGTGGGTGCCCCTTAAGCTTTGAAAGGTGGTTGGTAATGAGGGGTAGGACACATACAGTTTAGGCTATTGTAACAGTGATTAATAAGAACATCTGCTGTTATAGTAAGTTTACATACACAGCTGTACTGTCTGGGATAGCAGAAAGAGTTTTTCCCTTGAACTCAGATGTACTGTTAATTTCCCAACAGTGGAATCTGAGATGGACTAATGTGACTGATCTGTGCTGTATCCCATAAAATACACATTTTTCATATGACATCAAATTGGAATTACCAAACAAGTCCTCCTGCATGAAAGGCAATTGGACGGCTCCACAAAGCA
The DNA here is from genome assembly GCF_019279795.1 of Protopterus annectens. NCBI lineage: Eukaryota > Metazoa > Chordata > Ceratodontiformes > Protopteridae > Protopterus > Protopterus annectens. The sequence continues at coordinate 782,702,940 of NC_056743.1, forward strand.
AGGTACATCCAAAAAGACAATGAGCCAGCAAACTGGAATTAACATTATTATAGTGAATGATATTTCTGTCAACAGTACCAGAAAATTTCTTGTTAACGGACTATTATGTGACACTGCCTATAGGAACAGATTATTTGCGACTAGTTTATCCTAAATTTCTCAGGACCCAGAAATGGAGTGATCACTCTGACACTATCCACTAACTGTTATGGAGACAACCTAAATGAGATAGTCACACTTGTAAAAGGACCTTTTCCTAAAAAACAGTGCAGCTGGCAGGAATAAGCACTTCAAAAACCCTCTAGAGGCAGTCATTGAGCCAAATAACAGCAATGTAAATGAATTGTTGTATCACCACTTTGAACTTGAAAAATTCACTGACAGGATGATAAAAAAGTATAGATACCAAAATGAACCTTTCAGATCCAAAGCTGTCATTCAGGTTTCCATTATGAGAAGGAGAAGTGACCTGACTGAAGAATTCCATTCTGGACTTTCAAAATTATCATCAGTAGGAAGATATCCAGAATAGACCTCCAATTCCTTTTGTTTCTCTTTGGAACAAAGAAGAACTCTGAGGAGAATCCAATTAAAACTGGGAATGATGTACCCTGTCTGTAACCCCTAGGCTAACATATTAAGTCTTTACCTTGGTTATCTATATCTTGGACAGATTTGGAACTGATTGAGAAGAGTCTTTGAAGGAATTATCTTCTACATTCTGCTTCAAACCACACCCCACTGAAAAAGCATTTTATAAGTTAGCACTTGCCTCCTGAAACTGACTCCCTGATAATGTCCTAAATGCAAAGGAATGAAAATGATACCACTCCCAGTTGAAAACATACCTTATGGATGAATACGAATATGTTTCAATGACCCAAGTTAAATTCTTTCATCTTTCTTAATTCTAATGTTACAGTTCTCTGCAATATTCATCTTATGTAGCTGTTTCAACCCCGTTGGTGTCTGTTCACTAGTGTAAATGGTATATAACAAAGTTTGTAATATGTTACAAATGTACTTTACATAATTGCTACTCATTTACATTGTAAACCTTATGTGCATATATCTCTGTAGCTATATCTATCTGTCTATATATATAGTTTTATTATCAGATGTGCAATTAGAAGAATTTTGCATCCAAAAATAACACAACCAGAAGGTAACAAGATGAGAATGAGGAACGCATCATAAGCTAACAATGTCAAACATCAAATCTCCTGACCTGTGCAGACACAGGAACATGTGCTAACATGGGTCCAGAAGTGGGGCAGGTCTAGGTGTTTGTTCAATGTCATTCTCATCTTCCAGCCTTCCGGTCACATTATTTTTGGATTCAAAATTCTTCTGATAGCACATCTGATAGTAAACCTGTATATCACACTGTGACGAAAGGAGGTACTTCCAGCACAGCTAGCTGGAATTCTGTAAATAATTATATGTCATTTGTTAATATCAAACTAATTTATATAAGATGCTTGTGTTACAAATGTATTAGAACTGTATGTCATGTTTATATCAAATTGCTCTGTACAGATGTTTGTGTTGAAAAGATATTTGTAAAGTGCTGTGTTTAAAATGTGTCCACAGTGTCCACTACTGGAAGAGAAAAGAAATGTGCATGCACTATTGTAACTGTTTAAATGTATATGTTAACAGAGGAAACCAGAGGGTTACCCTCAGCCCAGCAAACTTTATAAAAATATTTGAAATAAATTTACTTTATAGGCTATCTGACAGTTTTCAATGCAGCTAGAGATGCAAAGTTTGTACTAGGAAGATTTCTGTATTGTCTCTGGGGTGAACTAATTGCTACTTTGGAAACATGAAGTAATGCAATTGTTTTATGACTTCTAGCATCTGCCGAAGATCTGAGCAAATGCCCTTGTATGAGTATTTTTACAGGTAGATGCTAAATACTGCCAGCTTCAGCAATGGGGGGTTGCATGAAAACTAGAAGTCAGATGACCAGAAATGATGTCATTCTGCAAGCTATTCCAGCAATAGCATTTTGGATATTATTTTGGGAAAAGTCTCTTAGTGAGACAGAGCATTCTGCAGTCCATCTTGGACCTGACAACAACAAGAACCATTCACCACATCTGCTTTGCTCTAATTAATTAAGTTGCTAGGGTATAGTAACTCTCTTACATACAGTCAGGAATATAGCAAAGCTTAGTTTAGATTTTGTTTTTCTTTATTTGTGTGAGCCTGTACTGCAGTGTTATTTTAAATATTTTTTATGGTTTTGAACTCTGATGTCACTGTGAATATATATTTAGTACTGTCTTGTTCTTTTATTATTATTAAATATATTTAAACCTTTCATTATGGCTGATCTGTATAGAGATATTTAAGTTTTGACAGTACTTACATATTTATTTGGTGACACTGTGTGGGCCACTCCTAATAGCCTTGCTCTTGGTCAAACGGCCATTTGTGTTAATATTAATATTACACAGTAAGATTGGACACCCTTTTTTAAGGGCCTTAAGGTAGTTGGCAGGAGTGACTGGTGGCAGTGAAAACTACCTTATAGTCTGGACAGAAGGGGGCATACCTAGTAAACCTGTACCAGCCTTTCCCAGGGGTGTGTGTGTGTGTGTGTGTGTGTGTGTGTGTGTGTGTAAATCAAACCTCAAAGAGTGTGTGTGTCAGCTACGTGGGCAGGGACACAAAGCACTGGTTGGACAGAGAGGGTACTGGAGGTCTTGGCTTGGCCACTCAGCTGAGATCTCAACTCTATAGCTATGCCAGTGGGGAGTCTTACTGGGGATCTGGAGAAAGAAAAAAAAAAACAGACCCAGACTGACTGTGGTTTCTGTGTGTTCTTAAGGGAAATTGCACTTGATGCAGGGAACTGCATCTGGAAATACTGTGTGTGTACCTGTTATCCTCTCAATGAACGTCCCCCACTGTTGCCAGTGGTGAGGATTGAGGCTCCCCGATTACTGGTTGACAGTGGTTGTCATCACACAGACAAACACCTGTATCTTGAATGTTAAATGCCATTCTGCATTTCTGGCCCAAGTTGTGGCTGAAAACGGTCCCAGGACAAGCCCTCATACCTGCTTAAAAAAATGAATTAATTAAATAAATAAATAAATAAAATCATTAATCTGAGGAGATTATGTGACAGAAGTATTGGTAATGAGATATCCTGTTCCCTTTAAAAAGGCTGTATTAAATGTTAAGAATGGATTCCGGAAATGGAGAAACCTGCACAGACACTACTGTTAAAGAAATGATAGGTATGGATATAAAAGGCAGATAAATGTAGGTAATTACTGCTGTCAAAGAGGCAGATGAACTAACTGCTAGTGTATTTTATAAAAGTAGTGAGCAAAAGATTGGTAGGTAAACAGTATGCAGAATATATTCTATATTTATGGCTGTATGCTGCCTATGGATACAAACATTTCTAACAAAGGATTTTGTCATTTAAGGCTACCCTCAGATTCTCTGTCTTTATGTGATACAGATAATCCTAACAAAGGTTCTTAGCCACTGAGACACAAGCCTCCATTTTCTGTATCCCCTATAGATAGAAGTATTCCCTAACAAAGGATATTCATCACATGGATCACTGCTGCAGTATCCCTAGCTATATGATTTATATCCTAAGGATATAACAGCCAGCCAGCTTCTAAAGCTAAGGGGGACCTTCCAGATGCACAAACTATTAGCCAGCTTAAGCTGAGCTGAATAAATATAAAAATTTGGCCACCAAGTCCTTTACAGCTTTCCTGCTGACAAAGAAAGTGCTCATCTGCAGGCTTTCAAAAACTGACTATCAACTAATGCTGTTCCATTGTTGGGCAGGTAAGTCCCTTTGGGGAGAAAACTTCCACTTACCTTTTATGAGAGCAATTGTTCTTTTTCTGTAAAATAATAGTTTTAAAGCTTAGAAAATGTTTTTTTGATGACTCTCATGTGACTTGTAATTACTTTTCAACAGGAGCATCACTTTTTACTTTTGTGGTAAAAAAAAAGTTATTAAAACTTATTTTAGTCTATTTGAACTGAGGTAAAATTTGTGTTATTTACTTTTGGGAGGTGGGGCAAGTGTTTAAATTGTTTTCTTTTTTTGTACTCTATTTTTATGGGGAAAATGTTACTTTTTTAATAATTAATTGTTTTACTTACAAGTACCAGCCTTCTCCAGGAATCAGCTTAACCATGGAACAACCTACCACTTCCAGCTACAAAAAGTAGAAAATTAGCAAACAGTCTTTACCATCACAGTAGCTGCTAAAGTGTAGCAACTGTAGATGGGTGACTTTACTGTGGACATAACTGGTTCCTGGCACCATTCATCTTTTGCCCTGGCTCCAGTTGGTGTAGACCCTATAGCCACCATGGACTACAGGTTGGATACATCCTTGGCACCTGTTGGAGTGCTCTTGGTGGGTAAGGAAGAGACACTCTTTGTCAGTCCTGGGAGAAGGGACATAGAGAGCCACTCTGCCTAGTCAGGAAGCTATGCCAATCACTAGGGAAAACTTTTCCTAGCAAAAGTAGGCCTAGTTTTTTTTTTTTCTGGAAATTCCTATCAAAAAGAAACAAAACCTTAGACTTGTATCTTCTCCTATCTCAATTACTCTGGACAGGAGTGATTTATTAGGCTTAGCTCAAGGTTTATTTCAGAATCTTGACCACAGCTCTCAAGTGAATCATAATAAATCTCGACAGAATCAGGAACAAATCTAGAGATAATCAGGGACACTTTTTAAATCATTAGAACTATTAACTTAAGAGTGACAGGATAAGAGGATGTGAAGTAATATAGCTTTTGTAATGTAAAAGAAGTCTATCAGTCTAATAATTGTCATAGGTTGGTACTAGGCTATCAGCCCTATGGCCTATACAAGCCTAGCCATAACAATTCCCTGGCTATTTCTTCCCACACTATTTACTTCCCTGGACCCCTGTCTAGCAGGGCGACTGACGTGATCCCCGGGGTGAATTTCCTTTCTCCCATCCAATCGTCAAGGTTCCTTTTGAAGAGGGTCAAAGAGGCACTCTGCTTGACAAGTATGAGCAATCTATTCCGGAGTCTTGGGAGTTTCTGGGTCAGGAACCTATCCCTCCAGCATGTTTTGTTTATTGTGATGACAAGGTTTAGATCCCTGGAGCGTGTGGCTCTGAGGGATTGAGATTTCTTTAAGTGTAGCATGTCCAACAGCTCTGGGTTTGACATGGCCTTGTATGTTAAGCAGATATTGTCTCTGAGTAGACGATATGCGACAGAGTATAGCTGGAGTTTTTTAAGGCGGTCAGCGTAGGGCATCTGCCTTAGGCCTGTGTTTCTTTTAGTGAGGTATTTCTGCAGCCTTTCCAGTTGTTACAGATGTCTTGAGAGGTACATACCAAACGGGGCGTTGTATTCTATAATGGGTTTAATGAGGGATGAGTACAGTGGGACAATGACCTCCTTTTTTCTGGATGAAAAGCCCTTAGTGATGAGGTGTGCCACATAGAAGGATTTCCTAACTATTGTGGCGATGTGGTTATCAAAGGTGAGACCACTGTCCACCTGTGTCCCTAAGTCTCTTATCACACTTTCTGTGTTTAGTGTACTGTCACCTATATGGTAATTCACGGATACATGTTTTTTCCCAAAGGGGATAACTATACATTTGTTGGCATTGAGCTTGAGCCCAAAATGTAAATGTTAAATGTAATTGACCATTTTTTTCCAAAACTCACCAGTTTTAGGAGGAGTAAAGAGTGACAGAGCTAAAATTTGTGTCAAAATCAGGGATGTATGCACTTGACCCTTCTTGTTTGGCTGTTTCTTGTAAAAGAAAAATAAATTCTTCACTTTCTGAACAGCTTCAAGAAATTGAACCTCAGAATGATTCTTAAGGAACAGATTACATTTTGTGTCCACAGTCTTCTGATTCAGATTCTGTGGAAAGTAAGGCTTCGGCCGGCCCTTTGAAGGACTCTCTTTTTCTTTCTCTTAAACTACTTCCAGAATAAATTACTTGTTTCAGTGACAAAATATTCATGTTTCTCATTCCCTGATTTGTTACAACTGCAATTTGCATAATCTGCTCCTATTCCTCCTGTTCTGTCTGCTTTGGAGGATGTTTTTATCAGCCTATAATTCACTTAACAGCTAGCCCGCTGCCATCAGGAAAGCAGACTGATTCTATAAACTTCCTCAGTCTTAAGTTTTTAGGTTCATGGGTAAGTACTAGGTTAGCTGTCTTTTTTGGTGATTTTAAGCCTAGTCAATTTCCCTTAAAGGTGAGAATCAAACCCTATACATTTTGTCTGTGAGGTGAACACCTTAAACCATTATGACAACCACCATACCCCTAATTTCAGATCAGACCCAACAGCTACTGGTTGATAAGAACTCAGTATACATTGCTGCTGCTATATATTTGGTTAATAGTAACCCATCTCCTGACAAGCGTGGAGGAAGCATTTAATAGATTTTGGGAAAAAAAAGGTATATTCTTCTGCAGCACTTGTTTTTAGCTTTCTTAGCTGTCAAGCTCATAGGCTAATGTTTATGCCTCTTTTAAGAATATGAGAAATGTTTTGGCATCTGTTTTCTCTTTTGAGAAGAATTCTGCTTTCTGTAATTTAGTTGCTTCTGTGACTCAAGTACATATCCTCTTTTTGGAATATGCTTATGATTTTGAAGATGCTAATTTCAAAGTTCTTGCCACAGAAATTTTGTAAGTAGATTTGCTCACTTGTATTCTCAAAACCTTCCATAAGATGTCAAAAATGAAGTTTTGAATTTTCCCTTGGATAGAGAATTCATTTTGGATTATCTGCAGCAGAGGTCTTGCAAAGTGTGATGAGAGAGGTAGGCTGATTCATGGGATCTGTTAGTTTTTCACCCTTCCTTTTCCATGCTGACCAAGGGATTTAATGCTCCCCTACTCTCTTCTTTTAAAGGTAAAATAAAAAGTCTCAGAAATCCCCCACACCACTTACTAGACTTAATTCTTCTCTTCTCTTCTTTTCTCCCCTGTCATGGAGTATATGCTCTCACAGGGGGCTTTAGAAACTCTCCCTCTTTCTCAGGGAGAATGTTTTTATTCAAAATGCTTCTGATATCAAATTCTAAATGTTATCCCTTCTCATTCTGTTTCCCCTTTTCTTCTTTTTGACTTTTCCGCTAATCTTGGATTTAAAAGATGTTCAGATGTTAAAAAAAAAGATTAAAAAAAGTTTAAAGGATTTCAGATGTTTCTAAAGGTTTTCTGTGTCTGGATCATTTTATGAGTTTCTCTGCCTTTCTCTTTGGTTGGTCCACTCATATATGGGTGTCTAGCTCCTGTGATAACCTACTACAGACAGTAGAGAAGTGTACCTAGGGTGGGGCAAACAGAGTAGCTTTCCTGGGCACAGTGTGTTAGTACATAGAAGTCTAGAACCTTGCCAGCTATAATCTATGACTACACAAAGCTATAGAATCCTGCCAGCTATAATCTATGACTACACAAAGCTATAGAATCCTGCCAGCTATAATCTATGACTACACAATACTCCAGTACCCTACCAGCTATAATCTATGACTGCATAATACTCTAGTTCCCTGCCAGCTATAACGTGTGACTACATAGAACTCTAGTACCCTGACAGCTATAATCTATGACTACACAAAGCTATAGAATGCTGCCAGCTATAATCTATGACTACATGACCACTATTATGAAATGTTTTGAGCAGCTGATCAAAAAGCTTTTATAATCATGCCTACCTCTTGATTTTGACCCTCTGAAGTTTGCATACAGAGCCAACAAATCCATGGCTGATGTCATATCAGCAGCACTACACATCTCTCTTGAACATTTAGAAGGCAAAGGCAACTATGTGAGGATGCTGTTCATAGACTTCAGATCTGCATTTAATACAGTGGTACCAATGCAGCTGATAGAAAAACTGGCATATTTAGGAATCAGTAAACATCTCTGTAACTGGATAATGGACTTCCTGATTGAGAGATCACTGAGTGTGAGTTTGGGTAAGAATGCATCAAAGTGCACCATGATTAATACAGGGGTTCCACAGGGATGTGTTCTCTGCCCACTGTTATTCACCATCCTGACCCACGACTGCTATGCTAAGCACATGCCCAACCATACCATCAAGTTTGCTGATGACACCACAATAGTGGGGCTCATCACAAAGGAGGATGAAAGGGCGTACAAAGAGGAGGTGGCATCTTTGATCAGTTGGTGCGAGGGGAACAACCTTGACCTGAATGCAAACAAGACCAAAGAGATTATCATCAGCTTCAGGAAAAGGAGAACAAACCATCTAGCATTCATGATCAATGGTGAGAGTGGGCAGAGGATTAAGAGTACGAAATTCCTGAGTGTACACAAAGTATCAGAAGATACAGGATCAGGAAACACCAGCCAGCTAGTCAAGAAAATGCACCAATGCTTCCAATATTTGAGAAGGCTGAAGAAAGCAAGGCTTCATCCTCAAATCCTCTCTATCATCTATAGAGGTGCAATAGAGAGCATACTCACCTGCAACTTCACTGTGTGGTTTGGAAGCTGCACAGTTACAGAAAGGAAGGCACTACAAAGAGTGGTGAGGGTCGCAGAGAAGGTAATGGATTCCAGTCTTCCATTGATACAACAAGTCTGTTCTGCAAGAAGCATCCAAAGGGCCACCAAAATAATACAGTACATGACTTATCCTGAGCATGGACTGTTTAAGCATCTGGCATCGGACAGAAGATATTGCAGCATCCACTGCAGGACTACAAGATTCAAAAACAATTTCTACCCTACAGTGATTAGACTTCTGAACTCAGGCACTAGTCCCAGGGGTCTGGACACATAATAAGTCAGTTTTTATTTGTGCAATATATACTTATATATATATATATTACAAGTAAGTGCAATATGTATTTATTATATCCATAGTCAGTATTATTTAACCCACTCAAGTGCAATATTAGACAAATAACTTGGGCATTGTTCAATCTGTAGTGTGTTTTGTATTACTTTAAATGGGGTCGTTAATTTAACTTAGGGGAGGGTATTCTTTTTGTTTTTGAGGGCGGCCGCGGTGGTGCAGTGGTTAGCATTGCTGCCTCACAGCAAGAGGTTCTCTGGTTCGATCCTCGGCTGGGGTGCCTTCTGTGCGGAGTCTGCATGTCCTTCCTGTGGTCACGTGGGTTTCCTCCGGGTGCTCCGGTTTCCTCCCACATCCCAAAGACATACTGTAGGTGGATTGGACACACTAAATTGGCCCTAGGTGTGAGTGTGTGTGTGTGTGTGTGTGTGTGTGTGTGTGTGTGTGTGTGTGTGTGTGTGTGTGTGTGTATGTGTGTGGGTGTGTGTGTGTGTGTGCCTTCTGTGGAAGGTTGGGCACTGGGCTGGCAACTCGACACCGTAAAACTCCACTGCCAATCATGAGCGGACAGGTGATCCTTTGTGGCGACCCCTAACTGGGAAAAGCCGAAAGAAGAAGAAGATTCTTTTTGTTTTTGAGTGTTGGTAAATGTCTTTGCTCTTCTTATGTGTATTGGGAGTAGTATTGTATTTTAGTTTTGTTTATTCCTCTACTTGTATGTGTTGTTTTACTTTCCCTTATAATCTCAAGAATTGAGCTGATGCATGAAATTTCATTTAGGCTACACACGTGTAGTTCTAAATGACAATAAAGTTTAGTTTGACATAACACTCTAGTAAAATGCCACCTATAATGTATGGCTACACAGAACTCTAGTACCCTGCCAGCTATAATCTATGTCTGCATAATACTCTAGTACCCTGCCAGCTATAATGTGTGACTACATAGAACCCTAGTACCCAGACAGCTATAACGTGTGACTACATAGAACTCTAGTACCCTGACAGCTATAATGTGTGACTACGTAGAACTCTAGTACCATGACAGCTATAGCATGTGACTACATAGAATTCTAGTACCCTGACAGCTATAATATATGACTACATGATCTTCTAGTACCCTGCCTGCCACCTATGATCTATCAATCCATCCATCCATCCACAACCCCTATTTCCCATTTTTGTACATGAGGTTGGGGTGTCACTTCAGCAGTAACAATTATTCAGAGCCAAGGTTTATATGGTTGGGTGGCTAGCTAGCTATAATCTATGACTACATAAAACACTAGCGGCCAGCCCCTACTAGCTGTAATCTGTGACTACACAAATCTATATTTGCCTGCCAGCTATAAACTATGACTACAAGCCACTCTAGTAGCCTGCCAGCTATAATTTATGATTACATAATGCAGATATAGTCACAGGCACTAAGTTCTACTAGTTGCAGTGTTCCATTCTACAGGAGGGCGGCCACTTGATAAACACATGCTAGACTGCTGTGTAGAATTCCCTACACAGAAAGCACATTACTGCTGGTAAATTATTTGTTATTATAGCCCTGAACTTTGACTCATGGCAGGACAGATAAACTGTAGTATCCTGTGACTTTTCTATTTTTTCTGTTTTAGTTATGGTGGACACATGAATGCAGAAACAGTAAAGCTACTAGTGGAACAAGCCACTTCTCCACTGATAAAAGAGGCAAAATGCGATCCCCATCAGCAGATGCCTTGTGCCAGCTGTAGAAGATATGAAGACAAAGTCTCGGTATGGTGAAAAGAATAATACAAAATAGAAAATATTTTGGATCATTACTGCATTGCTTGTTTCTGCATAAAGCACATTACTGATGTTACACTTTGTTCTTTGTTTACTTATTTTGTTCTTTTACCTCTTCTTCTTGCTTTCTGTAAAGGATCTGGAGAAGCAGCTAAGTGAGATGTATAAACATTACAATACTCTGAGCTGTGGTATTCGTCTCGTGAAGGATGAGGTGTTACGAATAAATCATCAGCTCTTTAACAGGAGGTTCAGGGCAGCGTAAGTATGAACTAACACTTTTAAGTCTTGTCTTTAATTGCTATCACTGCAAATTCAATACAGAAACCACATGAAAAGTGCATTTTCAAGGACAGGCCTGCTTAAGGCCAAGGCAAGATGTCTGTTTACAGCTTATTGAGCCAGATTTAAGATCAAAACCTGGAACCTAGATGGACAACTAGAAGGACAGATAGCCATCAAGACAGTTGTCCTCAGCTGATATAGGAGGGCAAAGGATGCTTGGGGAAAGATAATTTTCTATGGAAACATTAGAAACAGCCTGCATAACAGATGCTCGGCTAAGTGTAATGGGCCTCTTAGGCAACCAATTGTAAACAATCAGAAATCTACATGAGCCCCAGTGGACCTTTAAAGAACACTTTTTTTTCCCTCATTTGCCTTGAATAATGACCACTATAGTCCTTCTCTGCATTTTCTCTCATCACAAGATACATAGGAAGTTATTGCAAAAAGATAGAACGCTGGCATATCTTGGAGGTCTTACCAGATGCAAAATCTTTGTTTAAGGTAGATAAAATGGATGTAGAAAAAGAAGTCCCCCTCCTTACAAAAATTCATTTTTTAACCAGCAAGAGTAATTATCCAACAGATTAAGGAAGGCTATGAAAATGTGAGAAAGCATTTGATATGCCATTATGTAGCTTTATTTGCTATACAGAGTTATAGTTGTTTTCTATACTGGGGATGAAAAGAAAACAGTCATCAGTGATTATTGTTTGTCTGTCAGAATTTTTTTCCATTAGAAAAATGAACTTAAGGAAGCTCTTCAGAAATGAATCAGCCGCAGTGCATTAAAGGAATAAGATAAGTGCTGCTACTGGGAAGTTCTGCTTAACATCAGTCAATATATCACATCCTATACTGTGCAATTCAGAAACTGTCATATTAATAAGGGGTCACTGCATACCAGTGTTGGGGGTGCATACTATTTAGGTTCATGATGAGTCTCTTAACCTATCTGAATATGTTTAGGTAGTACTCCCATATTTATGTATTTATAAGTAGGAAAGATGCACCACTAAAGCCCTTTTTTATTCATACCTTGTTACAATAATACACAAAGAAAATAGTCAGCATCCTAAATAGCCCCAATGCCTGCCCTGCTCTTACATCCATAATTGCACCCTACACACCCAATCGTGACCTCAGAAGCACACAACAAAACGTTCTGCAGGTGACCGAGCCAAACACAAATATTGGAAAAATACTTTATCGTCATTCAATTGCATACTCATAGATTCATAGACTCATAGATATGTACTAGGCTAATGGCCCTGGAGCCTTTACAAGCCTAGTCCATAGGATTACCCTGACATCGTGCCTCCCGACCTTAGTTCCCAGTGCCTCTGTGTAGTCATGGAACAAACTTCCATTGTCCCTTCGCTCCACTACCAAAAGTAGTAAATTCAAAAAGCAACTAAAAATTAATTTCCAGCATGCATGGATATTTACTTGTCAGGAAATTACCTAATGAATTTTTCTTCTTTCAGTTAACATATATGCCTGGTATCTACCTAAACTGTCTACATATATTACTCTTTCTGGAGTTAGTACCTATGCTATTAAATGCATCTTTGTTGTACTATGCCATAATGTTACTCTGATTTTTTTTTTTTTATTTTAGGCATTGCTACAATCCTTGTAAATAACTTAATGCTAACCAAAGTTCTCAAACATATTGTTACTGCATTCTCAAAATACTGTACTTTTTCCATACCATATATTCATATTGTATATTTCTCTGTGTTTTTGTACTGTTGAGTATCTTACAACTTGAATTGTTAGTTTTTTCTTATTTTTTTAATTACTTTCCTGGAGCTTTTCTAAATGGGTCTCTGCTGAAAAAGGGCTCCCTAGGCCCAGTTGGACTAACCTGGTTAACAAATGTAAACATACATATATACATACATACATAAATAAATAAATCGTGTCTGAGTGCAGATTACAGTATGCTAGTTTAACAGTAGAAGCATACAAGCGGCACAGTGATGCAACAGTTAACATTATCACCTCACAGCAAGTGGTTCTCCAGTTCGATTCTTGGCTGGGGTGCCTTCTGTGCAGAGTCTCTATGTCCTCCCTCTTTTTGTGTGGCTTTCCCCCGGGTACTCTGGTTTCCTCCCACATTCCAAAGACATGCATCTGGAGCATTTTTACCTGGGCCTCCGCTGAAAATAGGCCCTGTCCTAATAGGAATTTCCCGGTCAACAAATGTTAAATAAATAAAAAATATGTACGTACACAACTAAACAAAAAATATATTATTGTTGCATTTACTAAGTAACAGTACCTAGGCAGAATAATTTTGCATTTTATAAAGCAACTGCTTGAGCTAAGTGGACATGTTAGAAAGACTGGTATCGCTCGCCTAGTCAGGATGAAGAAGATGAACATTGTGGGTTATTATATACAAACATAAACATATACAAACTAGCTGTCGCATACACAGATGTTCTCACTCTGGCTGTATTCACAAAATGGACTGAACACAGCACATGCCTGCTATTTATACTGCACATTCAGGTCTTAGAAATGCTTCTTAAAAGTACAACACACCTGTTATTTTACATCCTCCCTCTCTAAAAAATGACATTGACAATATTGGCTGACATGCTATAGGTACAAGTAATTTTCCATCATGCAATTATACAAAACAAAATACATATATACAACTATGTCCAGGTTGCTCTACAGCTCACACTGGGCCTGGAGATATGACCAAATTGTGTGACGTAGAAACTGGAATTGGGATTAGCAACTGGGATTGTCTCTGCTGTATGTTTGACCTTAGGGACGTTATGAAGATTATCAGAAATGGTAGTGGGAATCAAGACACGTTCTGGGACAGGAACACTGTTTGAATCACTCTGAGATTTAGAGTCTGTATCACAGGAACAGTGCAGCGATAATGGATCTGATACAGGAAGTAGATGTCTGCGATTCTTCCTGTACTCCACACCCTCAGATTTCACAAGATAGGATCTTGGCTCACCACATATATTTTGTTACTTGACCAATCCGGTCAAAACCTTTTGCTGTTTGTATCCTCACTGTCTCTCCTTCTTTCAACAAATGAAGAGATCTGCTCAATTTGTCATAGCTGGACTTTTGGAAAGAACGCTTTGTGAACAATTGCGCTTTGATTGTTTTGTTGTTTTTAGCGTTAGGCCTCAATAAACTGGAACTGATAGGCAATGCTGTTTTGGTTTGCCTAGACAGAAGTCTTTGAGCAGATGAGCCAAGTATATCATCACGGGGTATATTTCTGAGATTGAGTAAATTCAAAAAGACATTGGTATTGTCACACTTTGACTTCTCAATTAATTGCTTTGCACTCCGTACTGCACATTCAGCTAGTCCATTTGACTGCTGATATTCTGGACTGCTAGTAACATGTTCAAAGTCCCATTCTCTTCCAAATTTCTGAAACAACTGACTGGTAAATCAGGTACCATTGCCAGAGATAAGCTTGTGGACTTCCATGGACTGAGAAATGATGTTTCAACTTGGTAATACCAGTAGTGGAAGTTAGGTTAGGTAGTAAATTGATCTCAAACCAGTTCGAATAAGAGACTACAAGTACTAAGTAATGTTGATTGTTCCACTCAAATATGTCAGTGGCTACTGCTGACCAAGGTAGTTCAGAAACTTGACTTAGCTGAAGTGGTTCTTTTTTGCAAATGCAGTTTAGTACTATTTCATACTGAACAGGAAGAAAGTACTCTAGCAATGTCTTTTGCTAGAGAAGTACAAAATACTAGTCCTCTCGCCCTTCTTTTGGTAGCTTCAGAACCTAGGTGACCACGATGCAAAATCTGGATGTATTGTTGTTGTAAGGAAGCAGGAACAACAATTTTAGGACCTTTGAAAATAATGCCATCTTCCATCAACATCTCATTTCTGTAAGGAAAGTAGGGTTGCACTTCAGGTGGTACACTAGATTGCTTTAACGGCCATCCAATATTAATGTAGTGGTTTAGCTTTTGCAAAATTGGATCAGTCTTTGTATGATCTCTTAGCTTATCTAGTCTTGTGGTAGAAAAATTATGCACTTCTATGACACTGAAGTCAAAATTCTCTGCGTCAAGCTGCTCTGTTGTATTTCTGGGCGATCTGGATAAGGTATCGGCCAGATAAAGAATTCGCCTTTTGTATAAACCATTTTGAAGTTGTACTTTTGCAATTTAAGCATCATTCTTTGTAATCTCACTGGGGCTGAATGCATAGCCTTCTTTAGAATAGTAACCAGAGGTTGATGATTAGTTTCAATCTGAATATGTCAACCACAGATATAATCACGAAACTTGGAACATGCAAACAAAATTGCCAAAAGTTCTTTCTCAATCTGAGCATATTGCATTTCAGTTTGGGAAAGTGTTCTAGATACACAGGCTACTGCTCAACCCTCATTAAGAATGGCTGCACCTAGACCAAATCTTGAAGAATTGCAGGAAAGAGTGACTGGTTTGTTGACATCATAGTATCTTAATGTAGATGGAGTAGCTATTTTCTGCTTAAGGTCTTCAAATGCTCTCTGGTGATGTTCTAACCATGACCATATAACATTCTTACATGTTAGCTCTCTTAAAGGCGCTGTCAACTCACTGAAGTCTGGATTAAACTTGCCTAAATAGTTGACCATACCAAGAAAACATTGTAGAGCTTGTACATTGTCTGGTGCTAGCATCTCAAGAATGGCTGCTTGCTTGGACGGGGTTGGTCTCAAGCCAATGCTAGTAAATAAATGACCTACATATGTAACTTCTGGTAGTCTGAATTTGCACTTTAGAGGATTGAACTTTAAGTTCACTTCACGTGCTCTGTCTGGAACTCTGTTGAGATTTCTGTCATGCTCTGCTTCACCATTGCCTCCAACTAATAAATCATCTACTATTTTGGCACAATGATAACCTGAAAAATTAGCTCCATTGCATGCTGAAAGACTTCATTTGCAGAATTTATTCCAAATGGCATCCTAAGAAATCTCTATCTTCCAAATGGGGTACTGAATGTAGTCAGTAATGAGGATTTGCGATCAGGCATCACTTGCTAAAATGAACTTTTTGCATCTAAAACAGAAAAAACAGATAATTCGGTATTAGAGCTGTAACTTCTTCAACTGTACTCATAGGATGATGCAGTCTTTTTAATGCTTTGTTCAAATCTCTTGGGTCAATGCATATTCTGATTTCATCTGAGCCTTTTGTGTGAGCTGCTACCATGAATGACACCTATTCGGTAGGTTCTGTAACTGGACAAATTACATCTTGCTGCACCATTTTGTCCAGCTGAGCTTTGACTTTAAGCTGCATAGCTATGGGAACTTTTTTTGCTGGTTTGACTACTAGACTGATCTCTTGGTCTAACTTCATAGAATACACAACTGGAAGTTTGCTCAACATGTCATCAAAAACATCAACATACTCTGCAAAAACAGCGTTAGTGAAGCTGGAACTGGGACATGTGCTTATTTGATGAACTTCTTTGGTAAAAGAAAGCAGATTCATTCTCAAACTGTCTTCTGAGACCCAATAATGACTGCACAGATCTTCAGACTACAAAATAAGGTATAACAGTTCTTGGCTACATAACATGAAAGCACTACTGAGGCTTCAGTTTGAATTTCTTCACCTCCATAAGCAACACGTTTTGCACAACTGGTCATATTTAGTTGTTCACCAGCTCTCATCTTAGCAAAAGTATCTGCAGCTATAACATTACATTTTGAACCAGTGTCTACTTTGAGCTCAGTGGGTTTAACATTGATCTGGACAGTACAAAGTACTTCACTCTTTGCCAATAAATGTACGGCATCAATCTTTTCACCAGTTATTGATACACCATCCACATAGAAAGCAGACTGTTGCAGTTCAACTTGATCAATTTGCTTTTTCAAATGAACCTTCTTTATAACAGTATGAGGTTTACTTGATTTGCAAAATTTTTGAAAATGGTTACATTTCTTACATTTATGGCATTGCTGACCAAATGCTAAGCACTTTTCTCTTTTAGACTCATGGCTGGCACCACAATTGCGACAGTTAACAATAAAGCTTGACTTGGGTTTTGCTGATTCACCCTTGTTCGGCACTGAGCATGCTCCTTTAACTGAACTAGTCTTAGAACTTGCTGGAAGGTTGTGGGACCTCCTAGGAAAACGTGTAGGGGCAGCAGCTGCCATGTGCTCATGCCTGTGTCTGCCTGCCACATGTTGCATACTGTCTACATTTGCTCTGTAGCCTGCTGAAACCATACTCATCACTTGCAAGCATATTTGTGTGCCCTTTTGTAACTTCATGAATCTGACAAATCTCAGTAGCTTTACTCAGCATTAAATCACTGTCACGAAGCAAACTCTTTCTCACAGCAGCATTATTAATACCACACATGAGCCCGTCCTTTATTAACTCATGTTTTAAGTAAAAAAACGTACACGTTTTGGCTTTATTTCTCAGGTCAGTAATACAAGCTGCAAAAGTTTCTCCTTGCTTTTGATCTCTTGTGTAAACAAATGCCTTTCTAATGTAACACTGGTCTGGGGGTTGCACTTCTCTCTAAATTTGTGCTTCAAACACTTGGGGTCTTCCCTTGATTCAGCCTGCACAATAATATGATGAGTTTCCCCTTCACCTTCATACACTGCTGGTGAAAATACAAATGAGTGCTCTCTTTCAATGGTTTCTGACCCTGCTAGGTTTAGTAAACTGAATGTCCTGGTGCATGTATCTTTATCAGAATAAGCTGCTTGTATGAATATATCATACTCTTGCTCAAATATTCTCCAGTTCGCTGCAATATTCTGATCAAAAACAAGTGGTAGCAGTTTGCGAAAGCCATCTGCCATATTAATACATCTCAGTGAAGACTTTTACCAGTATGCATGCACATATGGCTGCAATATATGCCAGTACTTGTAACTACACCCAATAGCACAACAAGCCTCTATAATTGAACTTTGCAAAATATGTTTCCCGGGCGCTGTAATATTCCAGAAATCACCGTACTGTAAAAGTCACTTATCGTCATTTTAGGTTCATAGGTAAGTACTAGGCTATATGCCCTAGGGCATTTATAAGCCTAGCCAGAATGTGTTGGCTTTTGCCACCCCCTTAGATTAGTTCCCTGTGCCTCTGTCCAGCAGAGCCATTAGTCCCCTGTGCCACTGTCCAACAGAGCCACAGCAGTGACCCCCGGGGTAAATTTTCTGTTTCCCATCCACCGTCAAGGTTTCTCTTGAAGAGTGTTATTGAGGGGCTCTGCCTGATGTATATTGGAATCCTGTTCCAAAGCATGGGGCATCTCTGGGATAGGAATCTATCCCTCCATTATGTCCTATTTATCATTGTGGTGAGATTAATATCTTTATAGCATGTGGTTCTCCCGGATTTGTTTTTTTTTTTAGGTGGAGCATGTCCATCAATTCTGGGTTGGACATGGCCTTGTATATAGGGCATCAGTTTGAGGCCAGTAATCCTCTTGGTGAGGTACTTTTGTGGTCTTTCCAGCTGTTGCAGGTTTCTTGTAAGGGACATCCCAAATGGGGCATTGTATTCTATGATGGGTCTAATGAGTGATGAGTAGAGAGGCACAATAACCTCTTTTGTTCTAGATGCGAACCCTTTTGTGATTAGGTGGGCCACATAGAAAGATTTTTGAACCACCTTGGCAATATGATTATCAAAGGAGAGATTACTACTTGGGTCCCCAGATCCCTTATTACATTTTCTGTATTTAGGGGACTACCACCTATGTGTTAGTTCATGGGTACTTTGTTTTTTTCCAAAGGGGATGACTATGCACTTTTTGGCATTTAGCTTAAGGCCATAATTTTGACACCGGGTATCCATCTCAGTGAGACCCATTTGGAGGGTGTCTGTACCAGCCGGAGAATCAATTATGGCCCCTAGTTTGCAGTCGTCTGTGAACTTGGTCAGCCATAGTCCTCCTATGCTTGCCTGTACCTCTGAGAAGTATATACCGAACAGGAGGGGTCCTAGGACTGAGCCCTGGGGGACGCCACTTGTAACCGGTTTACAGTCGGATGTAGAGCCTGCAACTCTCACCATGTGGATTCTATCCATGAGCCAGTTGGCAACCCATCTCATGACGTAGGGGTTTATGTTCAAGCTGGTGAGCTTGTCTATAATACTAGAATGGGGAATGGGTCAAAAGCCTTTGCTAGGTCTAGGTAGGCTGTGTGGACCTCCTTTCCCCTTGTCTAATGCCTTGGTAACCATCTCAAAGAAGTCCACCAGGTTTAGGAGACATGATCTGCCCTTAACAAAGTCAAACTGGGTAGGGTCCAAGGTTTGGAGGTTCCTAATGTCTCTGTTAATGAGTTCCATGATGATGATGATGCATTCCATAGCCTTGCAGACCAGGCTAGTCAGGCTTATAGGGTGATAGTTCCTGGGGTCCGTTGTGGCTCCACCTTTGTGGAGCGGGATAACTGTTGCTGTGCACCACTATGTGGTTATGTAGCCTGTAGAGAGGCTGAGTTTGAACAATGTGTTTAGGTGAGGGGTTAGTTCATTTTGGAGCTCTTGTAAGACACAGCCTGGAACACCGTCCAGTCCCATTGAAGCTGTGTTTTTTGCTTTGGATAGGGCTGTTTTAACCTGTGTGTTGGTGATTGATGGGGCCCTACATTCTTCTGGTATGGTTATGGGCCCTTTAGGGGGTGAGAGGGGGGTGAAGTTTGCACTAAACCTGTCTGCCAGAATGTTGGCAATATCAGTTGGTTCAGTGTATTTTGTGCCATTGTGCACTAACCCAGAGCAGATCTGAAAGTTTCCACTTAGGTTCTAGACATAGCTAAAGAACGCTTTGTGGTTATCTTTGGAGTCACTGGCAATTTTTCTTTCGAAACTAGCTTTGGATGATTTAATGAGGGATCATAGTTTCTTGCTGCTACTGATCAGGGATGTCTTTCCTTCTTGGGATTTTACTCTTTTCTGTACTAGTTTCCTCCTTCTGTTGTATAGCTTGTTTATGGCAGGGGTCCACCAGACTTGTTTCCTTTTCTTGGAGGAGTGAGTCTTGGTTTTACTTGGGATAGCATGATCCATGCATTCCTGCAGATGCTCATAGAGTGCCTTTGTAAAGGTTTCAGCAGCTTGGATAGCATTGTCCTTTAGCATGGGGGCTGTGAACCTTTCCACCTCGGTCTTAAGTAATGTGAAGTTTGCTTTTGAAAAGTTTTTCACGGTGGTTTCCTTGATTGGGGGTGGGGGCGGAATGTGGATATCCAGAGTGATTAGTCTATGGTCTGATCTAACCAGCGAGGGGTTTACCTCCGGTGTGGAACACCGGTCGCCCATGTGATGGCCAGGTCCAATATGTTGTTCCCTCTAGTAGGGATGCTGACCATTTGATCCAGGGAGTTTGAGTTTATAAATTCTAAGAAGCGTTGGGCAAGGGAGTTAGTACTTGAGTAGTTCTCCCAGTTTATGTTTGGGTAATTGAAATCACCCAGTATTAGGGTGTTTGGTAGGACCTTCATATTTCCCAGTGTCTCCAGAAATGTGGAATGCGGGTCCTGGGCCATGGTGGGTGATCTGTAGAAAGCTGCAATTTGGATTGCAGTTTTGCCTGTTGTTAGTTGCACATGGATGATCTCTGATGCATTGTGCTGCGCCACTAACCTGGAGGTGTGGGTATCCTTGAGGCGGACAGATACTGGATCCCCTTTGAATGACACCAGAAACTTAGCCAATTGTTGAAACTGATCATTTTTTCTTTATATTGTGATATCATTCTTGGTGAGGGCAGGATGCTACTCAGGGTCAGGGTCATACCGGCCTGGGCTACATGATCAGAGAGCTCTTCCATGTCTCTTTTCATGTAGTCCAGGGAGGTACATCTGAGGTCATTCACACCAACATGGATAATGACAGAGTTGTATTTGTACTTGTTCTGGAGTGACCTGAGTGCTTGTGTTATGTGGCGGATCCTGGCACCAAACAGGCAGCTAACTGTAACCTTCTCCTTGTCCAGCCTAGTTAGTGGGACATCTGTGTGCCTGACTATAGAGTCACCTTTTACTAGTGTGTTGGGTATGTTATTTTGCATTAAGAGCTGTAATTGCATGGCACACTGATTATGTGAAGTATGTGTTTCATGGTTGGTGATGGGGTGTGGAGGTTGCATGGATGTCTGCTTTGGAGGTCTCTGTTGCTTTTGCAGATTTTTATTTAAAGCCTCCAAGTATGTTTTCATGTATTCATGTGTGTTATTTGCCGGTGTTGGTATATTAGGTCTATGTGAGACTGGTGGCGTGTTGCAAGTATTACCCTTCTCCTCTTGACTGTCAGTTCCACTCTTGGGTTGAGAGAGCTTTGCCTCCAGTTTGGCTGTATAATTGCATCTCTCGCATATATTAGTGTTTGGTGGTAAGAGGAGAGGGTTGTCTGTGTACATGAGGCAGTTGTAACATTGCCTCAAAATGCCCAGATTCACCAGTTGGATTGGAGAGTACACCGGAAACTGCCCTTTGGACATGCCTGAATAGGTAGAGTAAGCTGTTTTTCTGATTGGCTGGTGGGGACAAATAGAGAGCCTTGTCCTTCTGGACAGTATAGGGGGGTTTAGTGCTAGGGTTAATTAGTTCTTGCTATGAGTTTTAAACAAGTGATTGACTGTGAAATGAATGGTTTGAGTGCTAAAGTTGAAGGTTTGTCTAGTTCCAAGAGAAAAATTGAATAGTAGACTGTGGAGCCAAGAATGGTTTAAATCTAGCTAAACGGCGCTGCCCGGTGCACAAAACCACACAAATGCGGTTTTTACAGCAGGGAAGCGAAAGAGATAGAAATTAGCCCAAAATGGCAGATAAACTACTAACTTCTGGGCTGAAACCACTCCTCCAGGGACAGATAGACTGCTCAAAGCTCCCCTCTCTCACAAGTCAACAGAGAAACTTCCTTCTATCCAAGTAAGGTATGGGCAACACAGAAACTTGTAACACAGCCCTGGATTCAGCAATAACCTGAAAACTGGACTATACTAGTTGAGAAAGGCGTGAAAAAGTATATATATTTTTTTTCAGAAAATAGAGCAGATACAATCAAAATTAGCCCAAAACGGCCAATAAACTACTAACTTCTGGGCTGAAACCACTCCTCCAGGAACAGATAGGCTGCTCAAAGCTCCTCTTTCTCACAGGTGAACAGTGAAACTTCCTTCTATCCAAGTAAGGTATGGGCAACACAGAAACTTGTAACTCAGCCCTGGATTCAGCAATAACCTGAAAACTGGACTATACTAGTTCAGAAAGGTGGGTAACAAGTATATTTTCTTTGGGTTTTTTTTTCAGAAAATAGAGTAGATACAATCAAAACAACACTTTAAATGCACAGAAAAGGCTATTGCACTTTAGTGTGCAGCCGACAGCAGTTAAACAGATTATTTAAACACAAAAAATGACTTAATTCAAGTGCAGGCAGCAAATAAGTATAATATGTAGCAATAACAAACTTTTTAAATCACAGATTCACTAAAAAAACTGGCGTTTTAGGTGGAATTAGTTAAGACAGCAAGAATAGCAGAAAAATTATACTTAATCACTCCAAAGTCACTCTTTTGTCTCTCTGCTGCTGCAGACTCTGCAGAACACCTGGAAGGCACTTGCTGAGCAGAATATAAGCACAAAAACTGTGCAAATGTGTTTTTTATAGCAGGGAAGTGAAAGAGATAGAAATTAGCCTAAAATGGCCAATAAACTACTAACTTCTGGGCTGAAACCACTCCTCCAGGGACAGATAGGCTGCTCAAAGCTCCCCTCTCTCACAGGTAAACAGAGAAACTTCCTTCTATCCAAGTAAGGTATGGCAACACAGAAACTTGTAAAACAGCCCTGGATACAGCAATAACCTGAAAACTGGACTATACTAGTTCAGAATGGTGGGAAACAAGTATATATATATATATATATATATATATATATATATATATATATATATATATATATATATATATATTTTTTTTTTCTTTCAGAAAATAGAGCATATACAATCAAAACAACACTTTACCCAATTAACCAGTTAAAAAGCTCAAAACTGAGCCCTGTTCCAGCAGTCTTCAATCAGACAAGTTCTAACTGCACAGTCCTGCCACTAGGGTACAGAGAAACCTTCTCCAAAAAAGATGGCCTGGATCAGTGCACAAGTTATACAAACGAAGCTAGATCCAGCTGGCCTGAATCTAGTCTATGCTACAGCAAACAAGGCGTACCGATTTCAGAAAGAAACAGTTCAAGTAAGCATGCGCAATAAGCCTTTAACCAGAAATTCCCAGCTCAGAAGGGCAGAATCTAGCCTCTCCTCCCACAAGAGTCCAGACCACAAACCTTCTTAATGTAAAATAACTGGCCTGAATCCCAACTGCTTAACCCAGAACTAATATACTTTTAGAATAACAGACACTGAGCCTTCAATCAGCAGTTCCCAACTCAGAAGGATGTACGCTACCTGTCCTGCCACAACAGTGCAGACCACAAACCTTCTTAATGTAAAACAACTGGTTTGAAGCCCAAGTGCTTAAACCAATGGCCTTAGAATTAACAGTTAAAATTTAATCAGGCTACTAACAAGCAGTAATAAAGGCAGCAGAATAAATTCAATTGAGTACTTTTAAGAAGAGGCAAAAGCAAAATAAGGTAATAAAGTAGGAAGAAACACAAATACAGTAAAGCAGATGAAATGTAAATTTTTATTTTTTTTTTTTTTGGAGAGGGAGGAAACAGAGCAGATTAAGATACTATAGAGGACTGTCCTTCCCAAGTGCTCTCTCTGTACACCGCAGACGCAGAGGAGATGGGACTGGTAGGAGTACCTGAAATCAAAATATGATCTCACTGTACTCAGTTGAGTGAGCAAATGAGATGGGTCCAGGAGTGTGCAAAAACAGATTTACAGCAGGGGCGGGCAATTCCAAAGCCACCAAGATTAACACCACAACAGGAAACAGGGAGGGGAGGTGGGGAACTAACTGCAGAGAAACAGAGACACAATATTCTTTTAATCAAAGACACACAATATTTACTGACTCAAATCTTAAATAAGTGCAGAGAAAAGTATACTTAAATCAGCTTGTGTCCAGTTGATATATGCAGGCAAGTCTCAGTAGCCAGCAACTCCAATTAAAATGATTACTAGAAATGTAACCAACACAGATTTTAATGCTATCAGAAACCCCCAGGCTAACTAACAGTAACACAGGAATTTCAAAGCAGTCTAACAACTTTCAATGAGCCCAGATGGCTACACATTTTCACACTTCAGGCAACTTAACTGCAGAGAGACAGAGACGCATTATTTACTGAATCAAATACACACAATATTTACTGACTCAAATCTTAAATAAGTGCAGAGAAAAGTATACTTAAATCAGCTTGTGTCCAACTGATATATGCAGACAAGTCTCAGTAGCCAGCAACTCGAAATATTTCAAATAACTGCACTGTGCAAATAAACTGGGCAGAAGAAGCTCAGAGTAAGAAAATGACTGTACTTTGCTAAACAACTCTGTATAGTGAAAAAAACACTCTGTAATGGCAACACTCTATGAATAGACACACCCATCACAAGAAACTTTTCAAAATGCCTGTATTTGACTGCACTTTGTGAAATAGTGGCACCTTGCACACAACAAACTCTTCAGAAAAAATGCACTGTTATAAGCATACACTGTAAGCACTTTTATACACTTTGAGATACTTTGAATAACTGTAGTTATAATATTCAGAGCTCCAATCAATGCAAAGTAGTAGTTTATGCCAAAACACAGTAATTCACCAAAAAACAGGGTCTATATTAGAACATTGAAGTTTCAAAACTTTGAATGTTCTAATATCAACCCCTATTCAGCGAAAGCTAAAAACATCGAAGCAACAGAAAACCAAATTTTTTCCTAGGGAAAGAATTTGGTTGTCTGTTTCTGTTGCTTCAGTATTTTCAGTGCTGTGGTGGAAAGTTACGGGTCAGATTCAGGTAAGTGTGCGAATCAGTGCGGGTTAGGTTAGTTAGGGTTAGGGTGTGGGTTACATATGTGCGATGGTGTGAACGTGAGGGTTAGGGTGGGTTAGGTGAGTTAGGGATAGGGCGCGGGTTAGGTATGTGTACAATTGTGTGGACATGAGGGTTAGGGCGGGGTAGGTGAGTTAGGGTTAGGGCGTGAGTGAGGTAAGTGTGTGATAGTGACAGACCTTAGGGTTAGGGTTTGGGTTAAGGTAAGTGGATAGTTAGTGGTGTGTGTATAGCTTAGTGTAGGGTTAGGTGTAAGATTTTAGGTGTATGTGTGTGGATTGCTGTTTGTTTGGTGTGCTTGTGTTGTGTATATGTGTTTTGGAACAGCAATTTTTTTCCCTAGGAAAAAATTTGCTGTTCTGTATGTTCAATGTTTTCAGCTTTCGCTGAATAGGGGTCGATATTAGAACACTCGAAGTTCTGAAATTTCGATGTTCTAATATAGACCCAAAAAACATGCAGTCACCTTGCTTTACTTATACTTAATTTGCCCTTTGTTATGTTCATTTTGCTCATTTAACCTCTTTTCATGCCCATTATATTTCCTTGTGCTCATTTTAACTATAAACATGCTTGTTTTACTTTAAACATGGTCGTTTTGCAAATCTGAGGTAATGCTGAATTCTTTATGTGTTTTTCTGATGCTTGTTTTATAAAATTTCTTAATTTCAAACATTTTGTTTAAGTAATAAACTTTTTATGCTTTTCGTTTAAGGTGTACAATTACAGTAAGACCAATGTAACTGTTGAATGGGCAGAATGGTTTTTGAAAGGGCTTAATTTCGTGCCAACGTGTAAAACTGACATTGTCAATACTATTTTACAGTTCAAAATCTACATTAGGAAGCTTAACTTGGCCCTTTTCTTTTCACAGGGGGGTGACCCTATTACTAATCTCTTGGTCAATGCTAGCCCCTTTATCAGACCAGGTACATTCATTCCACCTATGCAACCGTTAGTGGAAGTGTTTGAATCTTTTTGTGAGAGACAATTTAGAAAAACAATCTCTCACAGGAATCATTATTTGGAACAGGATGGGACTGGCAATTTGACTAAAAAGGAAAAAAGGCTATTACATGATATATTAGAGAACAGTGACATCCGGATTATGAAGCCTGATAAGGGGGGAGGA
Organism: Protopterus annectens; assembly: GCF_019279795.1. Classification (NCBI taxonomy): domain Eukaryota; kingdom Metazoa; phylum Chordata; order Ceratodontiformes; family Protopteridae; genus Protopterus; species Protopterus annectens. The sequence continues at coordinate 782,728,997 of NC_056743.1, forward strand.
CTAGTTATTATGGACGCTAGGGACTACAACAGCAGGATGATTGACCTGCTGTACATTGATCCTATACTGAGGTCTCCATTAATGAGCTTAACATAGCTTATAGACATATTGATTTAGATCTAGAACAACTGTTATTAAATGAAGAAATCACATTGGAGACCTTTAGATTCCTAGAGACAAAACATCCTAGGATTCTGACCATTTTTGGAATCCCAAAAATCCACAAGAGTATCCTTAACCCCCCCCTCCAGCCAATTGTGGATGCAAAAGCATCAAAAACCTTTAGTTTGGCCAAGTTCGTTGACTGTTCAGTTAAACATGTGTTGGATGATAGGGACCTAATTATTAAAGACTCATGGGATTTCTTGTCCAAGATTAAACATGAACTGTACAACGAAGGTCTTATATTGGTCACCATTGATGTGAGGGACCTCTTTCCTGTAATACCCCATGATGTAGGTATTGAATGGTTTTATGATTATTTATGTAAGCATAACTCATTGAATCATGATACCATTCTTACCATCAATCCTGTATGGAGATGGTTCTGGACAATAACTTCATTTCCTTCGAGGGGCAAATATTCAAACAAGTGCAAGGGGTGGCTATGGGCAACTGTTGTGCACCGTCGTTTGCCAACATAGTACTTGCCCAGTGGGAGGACCTGTATATTGTGAACTCAAGGACATGTGGGTACTGTATGGGCAGTACCTTGACGATTTGGTCTTATTTTGGCATGGTAATGAAGACGAGTTGGATAGATTTTTACTTATATTAACAACACCACCACTTTTCTGAAGTTCACCATGACCAAGGACCATGATGTTTTGAACTACCTTGACGTGACCATCAGGAAAGATTATTCAAAGAGGAGATTCACCTCACATCTTTATAGGAAGCCCACGTACTCCATCTCTCTTTTGCACTTTGAGAGTTGGCACCCCTTGAACCAGAAGAAATCCCTTGTGAAGGGACAATGTGTTAGAATGGCCAGAATGGTATCTGAGGATATTGATTTTCTTAGAGAGTGTGACCTCCTACTGGGTATGTTACAGAAAAGAGGTTACCCCCCTCAATTTGTTAAGGACATAATAGGTGAGGTCCAACAAAAAAGAACTAATGGGGTTTATAGACCATTATTGGACAACTCTCTGGGTCTAACCAGGCCCCTAGCAACTGAGAGAATGAACAACTATAGCAGGGCATTAGTGTTACCTTTCACTACTAATTTTTTTGACATCAAAAGCATCATTTGTGATTGTTGGAATATGTTTCGTATTGATGAGAATGTCATTAATAAACTAGGTGAAAAACCCCTGGTGTTGTACAAAAAGTGTACATCTTTCAATTTAGTTGAAAGAAAAAAAGTGGCATCTGGACTAGGTGGTACTTTCAAATGTGGAAGATGCACCCAGTGTTCTTTTGTGATTAATGCCGAATTTATTAAACTTGGGAATTTTGGTAAAATCACTACACATAAAAAGTACTATTGTTACACCAAGGGGGTTGTATATGTTGCATCCTGTACAGGTTGTGACTGTTACTATGTGGGTAAGACTGTCTGAGCTTTAAAACAACGGATCTATCAACACATTTATGATATTAACAAACATAGGGAGACCAACGCCTTATTTAAGCATATTAAATTATATCCCACACACTGTTTCAAGTTTTTTTGTATTAGAGCAGGTCGACTTGGGTACAAGGGGTGGGCCTGTCGATGATTTTCTTGAATTTTTAGAGCTCAAGTGGCAAATAAAGTTAAATGCATGTGTGCCATCTGGGCTCAATGATAAAATTTCTATTAGTTCTATGTTAAAACTAAAAGCTGTTTTTTTATGTAATGTTTTTAAACATATGCTCTATTTTTGGGGGATCAATGGATCAATAATTCAGTTGTATTATTTTAGTGGGGTGGTACTTTTTTAGCATGGAATGACATTTTTCTAACAGGAAATGACATACTTTTTTAGCAGGAAATGACATCTTTCTTGTTCGACTAATTGTTGAGTAGGGTAGGCTATTTAAATCAGCATTGTGTGTATCATGTAGTTCTGAAGAAGTCAATTTTATGTACTTTTGACGGAAGCGCTAAACTCTTATCGTGGTAGAATAAAACTGTTGGATCTTTATTTTTGGTGCAGTGCTCTTGGTTATTTACTCCATTCAGCATTTTCTGGCTTTGGAAATTTTCATTTTTCTTACCTTTTGTTTACTTAATAAACATTTTTGTGCTATTTGTTTGCTTAGTAATGCGTTTTATGCACTTGTAATGCTCCGTTTTATCTTTTTTACAAAATAAATAATTTCTGCAAGTTTTCATTACCTTTAGTTAGTTCCTGGCCCTTTTTTTGCTCTCGGTTCACTTAGTTTGGCTTGACTGTTAACTCTGCACCTCATGGCTCTGAATAGCAGTCTCTAGAATCCTGGTTCTGATACCATGTCATTTGTCTAGTCAAGATGAAGTAGACGAACATTGTGGGTTCTGTTCAAGCAGCTTTATTATATACAAACTAGCTGTTTCATGCATAGATGTTCACAGTCTGGCCGTACTCACAAAATGGCACTGAACACAGCACATGCCTGCTATTTATACAGCATGTTCAGGTCTTAGAAATGCTTCTTAAAGGTATATGTTAGTCTGCAATTGGGAAACAGTCTGATGTCACTAGGAAGGGAATTCCGGAAAAAAAAAAGCCTTGACAGACTGATTTAAACAGGAGTACGGAACTGAGAGACAAAGCTAGAAAATCACCTGATCACAGTCCTGTGAAAAGATGTCTGATTGTTACCAGCCCATGTGTGCTGTCATAATCAGCATTTATTACTTTATAATGTTCAAAGGAGGAGGGTTATTCTGTTCATGTTTTATTCTAAAAGGTATCTAGCCTTTATTAGTGGAGGTGGTAAAAATAATGAGGAGGGTTTACTCCCAGGTGGGGGGCAGAGCACCTTTCCAAATACAGTCCCTTAACTGTTTTGTAAGCAAACTGAACACACTATAGCGCTTTTGTTCTGGACACTGGGACACTTGGAGTACAGAGGGGGCATAACATGTTGACATCATACTTTGCATGGCCTTGTTATAGGATTCTGCTAAAAGTAAACCAATATACTTTCTTACTGTAATTATACCGGATCTTACCTGGGTTAACTTTGCACCATTATATTTGTCTACATGATCATTAGATGGTATTTATGGATTGTGATCATGGGCAAGGGAGCTCGCAGGATTTTTTGCAGGGGGGTGCAAACCCAAGCCCCGCCCATGCAGCCTCACCCCTCTGTTGCCCCACCCCCACCCACGCAGCCATTCCAGTGTCCCATTACTTGGCTATTTCTCCCCATTTGTCATAGACACTGTTCAAATATCTCAGTGTGCATACTGTTTTATGCTTTACTTCTACAATGATTACAGATATTTGGATTTCATTTACAACTTTTATAGCACAAACACTGATAGACATTTACTAAACCTAAACAAAGCAATAGTCCTACAATGAAAACAGACTTAGCATTAAAACTTCTCTACCTTTGAAACCCACATTCACTGAAACATTGAAACCCACATTCAAAGAAAATGCATCTGGCCAGTGGCAGGGTAAGTTTACCTTTGGGCTGTTTTCAAATCATAGGCTCCTTGCACACATTTTAGAACCATGGAAAAGTTATTTGATTCACCTTCCTGACTGTATTAATTATACTATATAATAATTGAATTATATCCCTTGTATAATACAGCACCACTTGTTGGAGCGTGTTTTAAATTTATAGTTCTGAACATTTTTCCTTTAAACAATGAAACAAATCATATGAACCAATAATGACAACCTGCCCAATTCAGAACATTTCAACCATAAAGGGCCACTCTACTCAAACTTCTGTCATACAATCCACCAATATCAATTGATATGCAGAATCTTTGCAGAAGTAAAAGTCATCTGAATAATTCCACATTAAAGAGATCTGAAACCAGTGAAGAGGTTGTTGCTAGAAAACAACTTTATATTTCAGTGTTTAATCTACAAATTCAATGCCTGCCGCCCTTGAAGAATAAATTGCTTACATTATATTAAAAAAATGGTAAGCTGGTATATTGCAATAGGGAATGGGTGGCAAGCTGAAAAACAGGTTCATAGTTATTAGCATCTCATCCAAAGGAGGACATACTCAGGACTATAGCACTCCACCTCCTTAAAATACACATCTACATGTTGTGGGAGTAGAACCTATAACCTTCTGTATCAAGATGCAAGTATGCTACCTGCTGTGCTGCTTTAAAAATTCCATACTACAATAGTGATACCATTTGCTAAACAAAACAGTTGCACATTTTAAGTAGGCTTAGCATGAGCAGCAGTAAATTTCTCTTCCCTTAAAATTCACAATTCCTTGAAAATGCACTTGAAAATAAAATCCACCTGCTAACTCTAACTAGGGCATTTCACTCTCTCTCTCTCACACACACCTCAACCTCTTAGTGCAAGAAATCTGGACAAAGCCTAAAATAAATAGGAACAGATTATAAATATTTCTGTCATGAACCAAGAACATTGCTAGAATCTGATAAAAATAACTTTATCAGAGGCTGAGGGAATCAAACCACAGAGTACAGGAAGCAGTTTATCACCAGCTCTTAGCTTTAATCCCCTGCGCTAACTGCCAGACTAAATGAAGCTAAGCACCTTGTGTGGGAATAGAACCGACAGTCTTATGATCTTCTGGCAGAAATAAACAGGTCTTGCACTGAATGAGGAGGTATTGTTAGTGATTGCTTGAAGGCACTCCTTCTTGGGGAAATCCCCCCCAGTATTAATGAGTCCATTATCCAAAGCACTACAGTTGCTGAAGCTGATAATGAAGGAAGTAGCTTTTTCCAGTAAAAATAGTTATAGTTTGTCAAATGGCAGTAGTTTCAAGAACCACAGTGATATGTGACCTGATGCTCAATTCCCTCACTGTCAGAGATTGAGGAGTTCTGTTAACTGGTATTCATTATGCTCCATTTCAGCAGCCAGTTGTAGGTTCACATTTCTGATGAGTGCTGTTACTGTTTTGTGTTATAATAATTTCTATCATAAAAGAAATGAGTATTATGAATTTCAACAGACTGAACTCTACAGTTCCCTACAAAATGGTGTCTACAGGACTGCAATCAGTTTCTCTCAACATTTAAACAGAGTAGGTTGCACACACAAAAAGCATTTGTTAAGCTTTCACTTACAGTGCTTTGTAATTAAGCAGGTCACCATATTGATCAGCCTTAGGGCTCTTTGTTTCTACTTGAGTGGTTGCCTCCTTCCCCTGTAACTGAAGTAAATTGACTCTTACATTAAGAGCTGTATTACTTACCTTATAGCTTTAGGACACCTTTGGAAACCTTGTAAACTGCAATAGCCCCGCTACGTTCGCCCTCGCTACGCTTGGGCTCTCTTTGCTCATCTCCCTATCCCCAATTCCCTCCCACCCACAGTATCTCTAAATTTATATTACTATAGCCACTCCCCCACTTTCTAGATCCTATCTGCTTTCATCTGGGATAATTCCACCCACCCCCATTCTACTACCTACATTTTAATAGCACCTATTAGCTTTCATCTGGCATTCACCCATCCCCCTTCCAGTACCTTTACCTCACCACTCTATCTTCTGGTGTTGCATCACCAGGTAAAACAGTTCCTTATCTCACTAGCTGAATCACAGATAATGATATACTCCTCTTTACTACCCCTCTTGTTCACACCATACCTGCTTACCTTGTATGAAAACCAGTTTCTCACGAGATTTCAGGTCCCAAAAGGCCATACTATCACCCCAGCTGTAAATCCTTCCACCTTCAACCATACTTACAGTACCAGATCCTATCCAACATCTTGTTCAGTCTATCAACATCTCAACCCCAGGCACATTAGCTCTAGATCCAAAGACTACCACAAACTAATGAACTTCAGGAATTTGTTTATCACCAAGTATAGACTCAACCTAATACTTGGTGGTGATATTCACCCCAACCCTGGCCCACTCACTTCAGATACACATACCCCCTCTACATGTAATCTAAGCTACAAACCTACAATTAATAGGCCAACTAACTCTCTCCTAGTCTGTCATCTCAATATTAGAAGCATTAATAACAAGGTACATGAATTGCATGCACTTCTGGATGTCCACTCCCCTGAGATTCTCTGTTTATCTGAAACCTGGTTAAAACCTAACACTAAAGACAATGAAGTGTTACCACCTGGGTACAATATACACAGGCTGGATCGTGCTTCGAGGAAGGGGGTGGGGTAGCTGTACTCTATAAATCTGAGTTGAATGTCACCATAGATGTAATACAACCACCTCAGATTAATAACTCAGAGATTCTTGCCACCAAATTGCAACTTAATAAAATAAATGCATTAATATCATCTGTATGTACATTCCCCCAGGTAACAATATATCTACATTTGAAGATATCTTGCACTGGCTATCATGTCACTACCCCCAAGAAACCCTACTACTTGGAGACTTTAATATAGACTGGGGCACCTGTTCCTCAGAATCCCCAACCACCCATATTAACCTGCATGCATTTACACAAATCATATCCACCCCTACCAGGATAGGTAAACCCAACCAAAAAGAAAGTATACTTGACTGGGTACTCATAAATAGTCACCCCCAACTATACACCTCTGGTACCCTCCTTAATGGCCTAAGCGATCACCTTCTCACATATGTAATTAAGCACAAAACCATTAATTCCCAACAACTCTTACTCAGAAAGGTTAGAAACAATAAAAAACTTTGACCCTGCCAAATTCCAACAAGAACTAAACTCATGTAATTGGTCTATTCTAAAACACCTCCCCTTAGAGGAAGCAGTAGCATACTTTAACAACAAATTCCTTGAGATCCTGGATTTGCATGCACCTGTTCGTTCAAAGAGGACCAAGGCAAAAACTACACCATGGCTTTCTATAGAGTCTAAACTCAAAATTACCCTTAGAAACAAAGCATGTGCTTTATGGCATTCTTCTAAAGACCCTCAAGATCACATTAAATACAGGCAATCCAGGAACGAAACCAAAAAATCAATTTTACAAAACAAACAACAATACTACTGTAATTTACAGACAGTAAATCAAAATAACCCTCAGAAGTTTTGGGCAGGTTTAAATAATCTACTACATCCTGGACAAACTTCAACCCCAATCCCTGCTGCTACTATTGCTAAAACCCCTGAAGATGTTTGATAGTTTTAACCAATTCTTTACTGAGACAATTCAAGCCCTAGCTAGCCAACTACCTCCTAGCTCCCCTGGTCCTGAAAGTAGCACCCCTAGAAACCTACTCGCGTTCAGCTTCCAACCAGTCGCCACTTCACTTATCCATACCTTGATCAAAACATTAAAACCCCTGATCAAAACATTAAAACCCACTACACTTTCTGCTGATCAACTCCCTGCCGAGTACCTACAAAAATCAGCTGATGCTATTGCTTACCCCGTCTCAATACTAATCAATCAAACCATAGCAGAAGCTAAAATTCCCACCATCTGGAAAATATCCTATGTAATCCCACTTCACAAAGGAGGCAGCTCTACTGAATTCTCCAATTATAGGCCAATTGCTATACTCTCTCCACTTGCAAAGATTATGGAAAAATGTATTCATAGACAACTCATGCACCACCTAATCCAGAATCGCCTTATGGCAGACACTCAGCATGGCTTCCGTCTTCATCACAGCACTACGTCAGCCCTCCTAGCCTTTACCAACACCATAAACCATAATCACAACAATAATTATATATCCTCAGCCCTCTTCTTGGATCTTTCCAAGGCATTCAATATGGTTGATCACCAACTTTTAATCCAAACCCTGCAAACATTCTGTCTAGATACTGGAGCCCTTCAATGGTTTCAATCCTACCTGAATGGTCAACAGCAGGCTGTCCTCTGGCAGAATAAACTCTCTAACCTTCTACCTAACACCCTTGGAGTACCACAAGGCTCTATACTAGGGCCCTTGCTGTTCTCCATCTTCATTAACAACCTTTATACTGTCATCCCAAAAGTCAGCTGTATCCAATATGCTGATGACTCTACTCTGATTTGCTCAGCCACATCTCCAGTAGAGTTATGGTCAGCTACCCAGACCACCTTTAATACAATAGAAAACTGGCTTTCTGAACATCGACTGATCCTAAATCCCAAAAACACTAAAATGCAGTTATTTTCACCAACAAGTAGGTCTACCGCTTTCACCTTTACCATAAAATCAAATGATGGCACAATAATCTCCCCTGACCCATCTACAAAACGATTAGGTGTCATCATAGACAATAATCTAAAATTTGACCTACATGTTAACCAAACTATCAAAACCATCAATAAAAAAACTAGGGTCACTTTACAGAATAAAAGCCTTCCTAACCCCTCTAGCTAAAATTGCCATAGCTCACTCTCACCTTCTTTCAACCCTTCTGTATGCATCCCCTCTACTCTCGAATTTAAACAAGACTGTCCTTAACAAACTCTCAGTTTGCTACAACCACATTGCCAAGTTTGCCACTGGGCTGTCTTTTAGGACACATCATTGCATCAATCTAAATCAGCTTGGGTGGCTTGAACTACCCAGCCTAATCCAATATAACCAACTGATTATGGCCTATAAAATCCTCTATAATCCGGACAATACTCCTGCACTTAAAAATATCATCACCCCCTATAACAATCCTAGACCGCTTCGATCCTCTAACAAACTACTAATTCAGACTAGCAAAATTAATAACACAGCCGGTGATTCTCTCTTTGCAAACTCTAAGTAGATCCTGGAACTCTCTTCCAGCTGATATTACCTTACTTTCCACCTTAGGTCAATTTAAAACTAGACTCAATCAACATTTGTCACTTAACTGGCTATGTCAATGTATCAAGCCTGGCTAACTCTCTCTAGAATGTGTAAAAATCTGTTAACCAGTTTACTGTGTAATTTAATCCTGACTTGTGCTCAGGATTAACTGCAACCTGTGGAACTTGTTTAACTTGCTTACTTATGTAATCTCTGTAAACAGTCTGTTTGTAATATGTAATGCTGATATTATGTAATGCTGTATCTGCTTACCCTTGGAGCTCATCTCCCCGGGCCTCCGCTGAAAATGGACATGCATCCAGTCGGGCTATCCCGGTCAACAAATGTAAAATAAATAAATAAATAAAAGTATGGCTCAACTTCTAGTTGTTTATTCAGTGCCACTGTGAAGCTCTTCTGAAGTCTAAGTTTCAGCACTGGCTAATTTGCCAATGTCACCATTCAGTGTTTGGCCGCTATATTTTTGTACACAGTAGCCCTGTACATGTTAAAATTTGACTCCAGACATGACCCTGCAGTTTCAAGGAATTGTATTTTTTCAGACTTCCTCATTCTCCATAGTGTAGAAGGTCACACAATACTGTAATTTAGTATACTAGACACTTAAATATCCATTGCTTTCAAAAGGTTGTTGTTTTTTTGGATTGATAAGTACAGTAAGCATATGATGGCTCTTCATACAATGAAATGCATGCATCATGTTTTGCAAATGTATTTTTTTTAACTCTACCCAGCAAAATGTACAAGAGGAAATACATCTGATGCTGGAATGAAACATCTCATTTTAGGCATAGTGATTTATAAAGCTGTATTGTCATATTACAAATGCTACAATTAATACTCACAGAAAAATGTGCTAACTCAGCCTTTCACAGCAAATTCAAAGGTTTGCAAACCCATTTCACAATACATGCAAAAGATCACAAACAGCTTTGTCCACTTAATATAAGAGAAATGAGAAACATAATTGTTGCAGTACGCAACAGATATTCTATTACTTGCAAATACATTACACTAATCTCTATTACAACCTACTTGATATTGGAAGACTGCTCTTTTGTAGTGTGTGTAGGTTTCAGTAATTATTCTTAAACTGACTCTGAATACATTTATTTTTCTCTGCTATAATCTGTCATATTTCATCAATTTCTGTACTTTTTGGCATACACTTTGGAAACAGACAGAACAGACTTCCCTGCTGGTGTGTCTGAAACTGTGAAGTCATACTGACTGGCTAATATAAAGGTATGCTTTTGTAGACTAGGGATTATTTCAATTGCAAACACATTTGTGATGACCATATTTTTTTAAAATAATCAAATTAGGAAGTTCTCTCACAACACAGTTCTGATAACAAATATATTTTATTTTATTACTACAACTGATTAAATGAGCGTATTATTAATGCCCTGTGCCAGATAGTTATGCCATAAAGTATATGAACTAAGGTAACTGCTTTAGTTATTTTATTACAGAAATTATGGAAAATAACACTTTAAAACTACACTTACTACTAAATGGCATTCCATTCCCTCCCAACAGTTCTACTCAGCATCTGAGTCTTATGAATACTTAATATGCATTTAGATATACCTGGTATTTGTGCAGTTGAGATGTAAAAATAAAACAGGTTGCTACATTTAATTTAAAAAAGTATGGCATAACCACAACAATAGTTGAAGGGATTGTACGTTATGATTTTATTTATCTCCTCCAGGCATATAGTTGTTATTTATAACCTTCTGGTTAAGCTTTTGATCAAGAAAGTTTTACCAGGCAGCTGTGTTATTTAAAATTCAAAAACTAACTCTTTATAATGAAATTAAACAGCCTGCTTAAATGAAACGGAGCATAGGACAGCTCTGCATAAGAAACGTCTGCTTTTAGAAATGAAAGCTTACACCCCTTAAATGAAACGGAGCACAGCTCTGCATAAGGAAATGAAACGGAGCATAGCTCAGTCTGCAATTGCATATAGAAATTAAATGAAATGGAGCTTACCGACCTGTGGGAGTTGACAGTGTGGCTACCACTACCAGGAACCGATGCGATCGTTTTTTTTCCCGCGCACTTTTGTGATTTAAATTACGTAGCGTGCGGCACATTGAGTCAGGTCTTGCAGCTGTAAAAGTGGGAGGGTGCTTCCCTCCTCCTCGCCCTATGGTTCCGGTGCGTAAAACTGGGATGCAAAGGGCGTTCTTAAAAAGGAATGCCCTTTCTTTTAAAAAAAAAAAAAAAAAACTTTTTTTTTTTAAATTAAAATAAAATTAATTTCTCGGCCAGACGATTTCCAGGGGGGTGCAAGTGCACCCCCTTGCACCTGCCTGCGGGCGCCCTTGATCATGGGTATGTTTAATGCACTCCTCTTTCAACAGAAAAATGGTAGTAATTTCTAGATCAGGTGTAAGAGTCCATTTTCATACTTGTCTAGATGATTGCATTAGATATTACAATCAGTGAAACAAAGGAAACCAGAAGAAAGGTTGGGGATTTACTCATACAAGCAGAAAGAAATGTAAATTCCTCCACAGAAGAAAATGAATAAGGCTGAGGAGTTTGAGAAGAGGCTAGAAGAGGCAGTGTGTTAGCAGAAAAGCTGGAAAACATCATTCAAAAAGGAAGTAAGAAAAGAAGAAAACTTCTACAAGCAATCTGACAGGAAGTGTTGAAGAAAAGCTTAGACTGAGTAATGAAGAAAGAAAAGTAATTACTCAGAGCTGGTTAGAGACAAAAAAGTAAACTAGAAACTAGGGATTCAGCTTTAGGCAATGTTATTCCTAGTATGTTTCTAGTTTTGTCACATGCTTATTTGAGGCCAGGCTTACGGATACTGGAAATGGGGTGATCAAGCTTCTACAAAACAAGAAATTCATTGACAGAGTCATACTGCTTCTGACCATTAGTGCAGCATGACAGAAACAGAATAAATAAAAATAAAACCTGTAACCCCAGCTAACCCTCTAGCATTTAGAAACTATTTTAAGGCAAACTTCCTATTATTAAGGAACAACCTGGTAATGTTTCTAGCCCACTCCCAACACTAGGAATACAACTGCCTGTGCGGAATTGTACACAAATACCCTATACAACCATGCTAATAAATACATAAAGACAGCTGTACCTACCAGAAATAAGCTCCAAACAAATTTAAAAAGCAAGCCAACCTGTGGGAATCCAAACATCAATAGGCTGTACAACATAAGGAAAAAAGTCAAAGCAAAAGTCAGAAAATACAACACCCAGCAGGATAAAAAGTCTGTCATCAATCTAAATAACTCAGAGGGCAAATCAGGTCTACCAATGCCAATTTCAAGGTAAAAATAGTTTCCCAGGACAACCACAAGGCTTTCATTAGCTATGTCTGTAACCTCAAAAGGTATACACCAATGTGCAGAGCTAATTGTGAATGTAGCCACTTACATGGAGCTGGAAGATACAGCAAAGCTACTGGCTGACAAATTCAGCTCAAATGTTAACCCCCCCCGTCATCTCTCAAGAACTACCATTGGACATAACCCCCCACCCACCCAACCATCACTGGATTACAGATCCTAAATGCACTACCCAAGGCCAAGAACACCAGGATGCCTTCTAAATAGCATGAAATACAACCTATCAGGACCACTGTCACTATTTAATCATAGCATCCAGTCAGACTATGTGCCACATGAATGGAGAACTGCAAAAGTCATCCCTCTGCATAAGGGGGAAACTACAGACCCATTAGTCTGACTAGTCTCATATGCAAAGCCATTGAAAGAAGTTTTATGAAAATGATTAATAATGGTACCGGAAACCTCCAGACACTGGATCCAACCCAGTTCAGTTTTGTCAAGGGAAGATCGTGCCTAAACAATTTGGTAGACTACTTCAAGAAGGTCACCAAGGCAATGGACGAGAGCAAAATGGTGCATACTGCTTACCTTGACCTGGCCAAGGCCTTTGATACAATACCCCACTCAGGCATTGTAAACAAACTCATGAAATTAGGCATAATTCCCTATGTTACAAGCTGGATTGCCAGATGGCTGTCAGATAGGACCCAGGAAGTTTGGATAGGGGAGTCCACCTCCACAAAGAGGCCAGTCACTAGCGGAGGCCTTCCTTTTTGGCATCATCTTCTTGGAAGTCAAGGTCTATGGCAAGGGCCTCTGGCTGACCAAATGTGCAGATGGTTGCAAAATGAGAGCAGTCATATAATCCCCCCAAGACACTAATATCCTCCAGAAGGGCTAATTCAGATAAATAACTGGTGTTATAAGCACTGTTTAAAACTCAGTGCCAAGAACTGCATAATAGTACCCTTTGGGAAGTCAGTTACCACAGGAAACTAGTTCATTAATAACACACAAATATAACAGTAGACCCAGAAGTCAGGGATTTGGGGTGCATGTAAACTGTAACCTCGCTTTTGATCAACATGTGTCTAAGGTAGTAAGGAAATCATTCTATGTTGCTGAATTATAAGCATGGGTATGGCATCCAGGTCCCAGGAAGTCATTGTTCCACTGTACTCACCCCTCATCATACCCATCAGTGAATACAATGCCCCCTTCAGAATGTACCTGACCAGGCATACACAACAACTGGAATGTCCTTTGAGGTTCCTCAAAAAAAGAATACAAGGTATTAACAATACGTCCAGCACAGATTGCCGTCAAAGCTCTATACTTCTACTCTCTCTCCTACAGACTGTTGAAAAGGGATCTATTTCTGCCATACAAGGCATCCCAGGATCCTACACTGATGGACTTCTTTCATATCCGCAAAATAAATAGCATCTGTGCTACCCAAGCCAGGGACTTGAACCTTGCTTGCAACATAAACAGGACAGGTTGGAGGGACAAGTATGTCCATTAGAGAACTCCCCTTTTGTGGAACAGGCTTTCCATCCTTGTGGAGCACAGTTCTTCCCTAACCCTATTCAAGCACAACCTGGACCAGTGGATGGGAAATTATAAATTCACCCCTGGCCTGTCACCTATGCATCTAATGGATAGAGGCAGCCTGTAAATGTTTGACCATTCATGCCCTAGCTTACACATACCCCTAAAAATAACTGTAGGGCACCAACATTGTTGGCTGCATGGCTAGGCTTTAAAAAGCCCTTGTGGTCATTAGCCTAGTATATACCTATGAACATAAAAATGATGCTTCTTCAAATATTACTTCCTTAGTAAAGGAGATTTCAATCTAAGCATATGGTCATAAACATATTCGTACTACATTACTGCTGCATCTCTGACTTGAACCATACGGCTGATAGGCTTAAAGGACAGGGCAGAGTAGGGATATTTGACAGGGTCATAGATTAGGGAATATATGTTTTTTTAAAGATAGCTTGGGGAGAACCACCATTTGACAAGTGTTATCTTCATGAATACTATCTGCCCAATCCCAACTCCTCAAAATCACAAGTCCTGCAACATTTTTATATATCTCAGCTCTACTGTGAGATCACAGCTGTGCAAGTAATTTTTTTCACCCAAACCACATGTTTTTTGCTTCCCTGCAGTGTGTGACCATGGAGTTAATAAATATATGAGATAGATTGTGTGAGCAAACCTCCCCCAACAGGAATTGCAGGGAGATTTCACCAGCTGCAAAAAAAAAAAAAAAATTGATGTATTGTTGTCCTATCTTGCCTTCAGTCTTACCAGGATGGGTTCAGATCTGACCCTCGGATCTAATTCATCCTTATATACAAGCTCAAGGTCTTCCACTAGCTTGTGGCTAAACCCTATCCCAGCATGCACTAGGAAAGCTCCCCAGATCTTGTTTGTCACTAAACAAGATCGGGTTCTTTCTACTGGCTCTAGCTAAGTATACTCCTTTATTGTGATAACTATTGCTGAGAATTGCTTATTTCTAATTATTCTGGATTATCATTGCTTTATATAACTAGTTTGGTGCTAGTTTGTTAATCTGCTTTTTTTCTGATGATTTTTTTCTGCTGGTAGCCGTCATTTTCATTAGGCCTTTTTTCCCTATCCCGGCTTCTTATCTAACACTTTTACTGGCCCATTTTAGTTAGAGGGTTCATCTTACCTTTATTGTTTTCTGTAAAATTGTTAAAGTTAGTTTGCTTAAGTTACAGAACTGCTTTACCCTTGGCCTGTTTAAGTTAGAGGGCTTCCCTTTCTTTCTCTCTTCTGGGCATAGCCCATTTAAGTTAGAGGACTGTGCTCTCCCCTTTTTCCTCTCCTTTACAATGGCAGTTGATTGTTAAACTACTGTTGTAGTTGCTGTTGTTATTGTTATTGTAAAAAAAAACTGTTCTAGCCCTTTTGCTTACTGTTATACTTTGTGTTCAAAATGTCCTCTAAAATTTCGAAACCTTCTGGGTTTAAAAAAATGTGAGAAATGTGGACAGAAAATGTCCCTTACTGATAGACACGCTATTTGTGTGTATTACTTAGGAGCTGTCCATCTCCAGGAGTCTTGTTTCACTCCTTCAATCACAGGGCTCTTCTGGAAAGAAAAAGCAAATCAATCCTAAGATGTCTTAAAAAAAACCCTTCTCAGAAGCAATACAAGAAAGTCTGGGTTCATCAAAATCTGACAAGTCTCCTTTCTCTAGATCTGACAAATCTGGGAAGAGATCTTCCTCATCCAGTGATCCATCAGAGCTTTCCAAAAAAAATTACAAAAATTTCCTCACCAGATCCTAAGCCTGTCAGATCCGAGAAACCTACTGCTCTGACACTATTAGTCTCAGTGCCAGTGGAGTTCAAGTTGTGGAGCTGGTCCCTCTGTATTGGAGCCATTCTCCCCTACTCTTAGATCTCCCATTCTCAGCCTTCAAAGTCCAGCCCCCTCTACTCGGTCTTCCAGGAGTCTATCCGATGACGATGTGGATCGAGTGGTGCAAAGGCTATTAAGGACACCAGCACTGGCCAAGCTGTTATCAAATCCAACCCCGAGGGCTTTGGATCCAACCACATATTCCCCTTCTACTTTGATTCCTCCTCCGATCTGACCTCAGACCTTGGAGCTGGAATGTCCGGAGCTGATATTGATCGAACCATTGGTGGAACCCTCAGAACCAAGACCTATTATGGAATCTTCAGATCTGATCATTGCTCCGACGTCCTTGGCTCCATTGGAGCTTGAGGAGTCTAGGAGCAGACGCTCTCCAGTCGGGTCCGAGGAGTCAAGTCGGATCGGACAGTTTTTGGATCCGAACTTGTCTCTGTGGGCATCAGCTAGGGTGAGCTCAGCTTCTACCTCAGACTCAGAGTCATCCTCCTCAATTCCAGGGATTCCGTCAGGTTCCTTGGATCCAGGGATTTCCTCGGATCAGGGGTGGGGGGGCTTTTGATGTGATGAGGAGAGTGCTATCTCCACAGGCAGTTCTGCGGTTATCTCTGGACATTCTTCCCCCAAAGGCATCAGTGTCTGCTTCTATACCCTTGCATCCACAGGGACGCAAAGATCCTAGGCCTCAGGATGACCCACAGGGTGCTCCCCACTCTTCTGAAGCCTCTCCAGAGTACCCCTGTGAAGAGGTCCCACAGAAGAGGCTATGTAAGAGGAAGCATTTAGACTCCCCAGAGGAGTCTGTCACTTCAGATACAGACCTCGATGAAGCTGAAGGGTCCCTACGGTCACCTCCTGATGATGTCTCCTTTGGAGACATCTTAGAAATACTTAAACAGAGAGGTGGCTGGAAGTCCACCAACCCTTCAGCAGAGGAGTCCATGTACCTGAAGGCTTTTGGATGTCACCCTTCCTCCACTTGAGTGTTTCCTCCTTTTGATGAACTTCTGGGTTTAGTTTCTTGAAAGGCATGGGAGTCTCCAGATTCTGTGGAATCTATTCCTTGGAGGCCAAATAAGTTCATCACCTCCCCCTCAGACAAAAACTTTTTAACCAAGGGACTCCCAGTAGATGCTATGGTGGTGGCACCAGGCACCAAGAAGGAACTTTTAGAAATGTCTTCTTCTGTTCATCCACTGAACAAGGAGTCTCACACGATGGACAAATATGGAAAGCACATTTATTCTTCAGTGAATTTTGCTCTTAAATCGCTGAATTATCTGACCCACTTTACAAGACTGCAGAGAAATCTCCTGAAGGAGTTAGGAGATACTCTCCAAGGTTCAGCAGCTGAAAGGGTGTCAGAGAAAGTTTACTCTCAGCTCTCTACCTTAACTTCAGTCGTAAACTCCTCCATAATGCTGATTTCTTATGCAGCAGATAGAGCGGGTAGAGCAGCAGGTTCAGGAATTTCCCTAAGGAGACATTCTTAAATGCGCTTGTGTGACTTTGTGGAACCCTTTAAATCTTCTTTTGTGAATACCCCGTTTGATGGCTCATCTCTGTTCAGGCTCAAAGTCAAGTACACACTAACCAGGTATGAACAAGAAGGGAAGACTCTATCTGCCATAGGAGTCTGTTTTTCCCTACCTACCAGACATAACCCAAAAGTCAGAAAGGAAGTGGAAAAATGTGGTTTCGAAAATCCCAGAGAGATTTCCAGGACACGTGGTGAATCTTACCCCAGGGGAAGAGGGGGAAGTAGTAATGGCAGACTCTGACCATATGGCAGAGGAGGTCCACAAAATCAGGGCAACAAAGAATCTTTCTTTGGTAAGCCTTTTCAGCTCTCCTGAGTGGAGGCCCACCTGTCCATCACTGGAGACAGTCAGGGGTCGCTTATCTTTATACCCAGAAGCCTGGCTATGAATAGCAAAAGACAAGTGGGTACAAAGCATCATATCCAGAGGTTACACCATACCCTTTTCCTTCCCAATCCCAAACATAAAAAAGATCCCAGACATTCCACCCAGTCAAAGGGAACAGGCAACGCTAGAAATTTGAAAGTTGCTAGACAAAAGAGTCATCCAAAGAGTCCCCGCAGACCAAAGAGGATCCAAAACGTACTCAAGATTCTTTTCGGTTCTAAAGAAAACAGGGGACTGGAGACCAATTCTGGATCTCAGCAATCTAAACAAATATGTAAGAAAGTCCAAGTTCCGGATGGTAACACTGCAGTCAATACTTTCTTTTCTGGGACAAGACGATTGGATGTGCTCGATAGACCTCCAAGATGCGTACTACCACATAAGAATGGACAGGCAATCCAGGAGGCACCTGTGCTTTCAGCTGGGAGCCAGTCACTACCAATTTCAAGCTCTGCCCTTTGGCTTCACAAAATCCCCTCAGAGTGCTCACCAAATGCATGGCAGTAGTCGGAGCTCACTTGAGGCACCTAGGATTCTGGATGTTTCCATATTTAGATGACTGGCTCCTAACCACCACCGAGCATCTACTAATAAAAGCGAGAAACACCACCTTGTAGCTCTGCTCTCACCTGGGAATTACAATGAATTATGAGAAATCTGCATTGCTGCCTTCTCAGCATGTCATTTTTATAGGAGCAGAATTGGACACAACAAGGATGACGGCCAAACTTCCTCCAGAAAGAGTACAAGTTCTACGGTGTCAGGTTGTAAATCTTCTTTCAAATAAAAAATCACAAGCAAGGACAGTCCTAAAAGTCTTTGGGACCATGGCAGCAGCCATAACTTTGATCCCATTAGCATGCCTGCACATAAAAATTCTCCAGTGGCTACTGTCCACTCAGTGGTCGATGCAGGAACTGCCTATGTCCCACAAAATATTGATAACGGAATCTTGCATAAAAGACCTTCGTCTGTGGCTTTACTCCACTCATGTGACATTAGGCCGACCTTTTGTGCTTCCTCAACCATTAGCCACAGTGACCACGGACGCCTCTCAGATAGGGTGGAAGGGACATTATCTGGGCAAGACAGTCCAAGGCACTTGGCAGAATCACAAGGCCCCTTTACACATCAATGTCCTAGAGATGAGAGTGGTGCTACTGGTGTTCCAAGCATTCCAGGGCTCTCTTCCACTGGGAACTATTGCAATACAGACAGACAACATGTCAGTTGTATGGTATACAAATAAACAAGGAGGAACCAGATCTTACCCCCTTTGTTGAGAGGCCATAAGAGTATGGGAGTGGGTGACTTCCTCCCAACGCTTTCTAATAGCAATGCATATCCTGGGGAAATCCATCGTGATAGCAGACAAACTCAGCAGAGCAATTCTGATGCCCCATGAGTGGTCCCTAAAACAGAAAGAAGTGGAAAAGATTTTCAGCAAATTCAGTCAGCCTTGCCATGACCTTTTTGCGACATCCATGAATGCCAAATGCAGCAGCTATTTTGCCCTTATCCCCTCTCCGGGGGAGTCACCAAGGGATGCACTTGTCCACAATTGGACCTTGGGTCTCCTTTATGCCTTTCCTCCCTTCACTTTAATATCCAAAGTTCTGCAGAAAGCCTATTGCTTGGGAAAGGACTTGATTACTCATCGCCCCATATTGGCCTCATCAAATCTGGTTCCCCTTTTTGTGGCCTCATCTTTGGGAGGAGCCTTGGATTCTGAACCCAGTTCCAGACCTTCTGACTCATGCATCAGGAACGCTCCAGCCTTCCCTTCAGACTCTCAAATTGACAGCTTGGCTGCTCTGATTCCAACCATAGCCAGGTTTTCTGACCTCTCTTCATTAGTTAAACACATTCTGATATCTTCTCGTAAGGCTTCAACGAGAAAAATATATAGAAGCAAATGGAAAAGATTCTCATTATGGGTTTCTCATAATCATATTGACCCATTTTTCTGCCCCAGTCAATTCCATACTAGAATTTTTGGCAAAACTATTCAATGAAGGTGCAGCCGCAGCTATTATTAGAGTTCAGCTAGCAGCAATATCCAGTTTCCATTTACGTGAATCAGGCCTCAATATCATGTCTCACAGACTATACAAAGCCTTTCTTAAAGGTACTTTATTATTAAGACCACCTATCAAAGATCCTCCAGCACCACGGGATTTAAATTTTGTCTTATCTC
Organism: Protopterus annectens; assembly: GCF_019279795.1. Lineage (NCBI taxonomy): Eukaryota > Metazoa > Chordata > Ceratodontiformes > Protopteridae > Protopterus > Protopterus annectens. The sequence continues at coordinate 782,748,743 of NC_056743.1, forward strand.
ATTTAATTTTTTCCCCCATTTGAACCAGCATCATCTTGTGAACTCAAATTCTTGACATGGAAAACTGTTCTCTTGATAGCAATTACTTCTGCTAGAAGAGTGTCAGAGCTGCAAGTCTTGCCAATAAAGCTCCCCTACTTGCTGTTCCATAGAGACAGGGTCTCCTTACGAATGTTGTGGTCTGTACAGTGAAAAGGATAAATTATATAAATTTGAGAGCATACGTTTAACATCTGCATAGTCACGGAGCTAGACTGGATATAAAAATGAAGAGTGTAACTATGGCAAAATGGGTACGCAAGAGTTTAAAAAGAGCAGACAAAATAATAGTGCTGTGAGCTGACATAGTGAAGTACGACCAAACGATAAAGCTGAGTCTGCATCAGAATGATTGTTTTAAGACAAAATGTGTTACAATTCTAAATGAAAATAAACCCATAATTTCCCCCTTGGGCAATAACACATGATTTTGTTCTATGTTAGGGTGTTATAAAGGACTGGTAAACTATGAAATAATAATTTTGTAGATGATTTTATATGGTTAATAGTTCATGGTCACAAATATATACTTTGATTAATTACTTTAATGTATAATTTCTTCCATAAGAGCAAGTAATCAATGCAGCTATAACAATAATTTTACAGGATGCAATCAGTGAAAATTACGAACAGAATTGCTATAATCTCTTCATAACTGGCCCTGAATAAACTGTGATAACTAGATCTTAATTAGAATAAAGATGAATGTGCCTTTCAAAGTGGTCATGAAGAGAATATGAAAATGGAATATTATTATGGAATTAAAAAAAGACAGTTACAGTGAAGTAAGAAAGCTCTTAAGACAATGTGAATGAAGAAAAAAATTTCAAGGATTAATATGGGAAAGGATGTTGATCTATTTTAAGTTATAATTTAAGAAGTAAGAGTACATATCTTATGAATAGACAAAAAAGCCATAGATGTCAACACTTTTAGGATCTCATGAACTAAAGGCAATGAAAAGCATACTTGAACATACTTTGATGTTGATATGGTTTACCAAGGAATTAAGACTAAACATACTATTACAAACAAGAAGCAACTTCTTGTGTAAAGGAAAAGCATATAGCTCGTGACAGCATAAAGTTGTTTCCTAGTCCACAAGACAAACAGAGCGATTTAGGTCAGTATCAAATAGTACTGTTTATGTCTTTTCTATAATATGCCACAGTACTTTTAAATGTAGATTTGACAAAGCTCAATACTGCACAGACATTTCAGAATGTTCCTGCTTATAGCAATGTTTTCTCAGCATGGACTCCTTTACATATACCTTTCCTGGAATCAACCTTCCAGCTTTCTGAGACTGCTTTTTAAGCATTCTCTGTTTCAGAACACACAAAGTAACAACACACTCCTTGGAGTTTTCTCTTCAGATTCTCTTTACCTAGAGCCAAGGAACTCTTTCCATTAAGCCTGAGTGCATTGTCTGGGCTTAGTACACCATCTGTTTGGCAGGCCCCAGCCACCTACTTTTCTGAGCCTTTCTAGGCCTCTGCCTGTCTCCTTTACTCTCTCTCAAGCTCCAATTCCAGCTTCCAGTCCTTCTCCAACTGTTAAGTGCTTCTTTTTTAATTTACAGGAAGGCGTTGTTTCCTATACATGGGACATATGTGCGGAAGCCCTTTTCACACTGTTAAAACAGCACAGTCCGAATACATATTACATACTCTCCCATTCTCAGACCTGGGGTATGAGCATCAATTGCCAGTCAACCCTTATCTCAGCTGGCCCAGGGGCTCAGTGGAAATGTCTATGTAAGGTTTGACTGTATTCAGTCAGTATTCTAGACTGCCATTTCTTTTCCTTCATAAATTTCATTAGTTTCTTAACTAAAACTGTTTGTTCATTAGGTGCTTGCAACATATTTTTCTTCTGCAGTGTTCACTTGGCCATTTCTTCTTTTCTTTGATCATAGGACTGTAAGCACAGCTTATGTGCTTTTGACTTGGACTCCCAGGTCTTAATTCCTTTGTTGCATTTCTTTCATTTGCAAATACATTTATTTCAATTACAGAGATATCATTTGCTTTTCTAGGCTCCTGCAACTCCCTCTGATCACTTCCAGCAATGCTTCAGACATTAATTATGTCTTTAAATTGAAAAAAAAATACTGTCTTGTAAAACATTCAGAATGCTGATTTATTTCTTACTAATTCCATCAAGTGGGACTTTTCCTACTAGATGGATCAACAGTAAATTTTCATTTTAAACTTTAACAGAGAGTTTTCATGAAATGGTACTTGTTAACCCCTTGTTGACTGCACTGATTTTTCTGTCAAGTTACATTCAGACTGACTTGTGCTGTTGACTCTTTCAGAACTGTCTAAACTTGTGATTTTCTCAGTCAGAGAAAGTATAGCTTGTTTTCAGGGTCGCTCACATTGATTTCAAGTTTATTGGGCTATCTCTCTGAGTTTTGGCTTGGGATTGAATTTTTATTTCTAGTTCAGACTTTATTGCAGTGCTATCTCCACTGTAACATAAGGCTTTCCCATTTGCTGAATGCTTGGCTATACTTTCCAGTTCATTAAAGTTCAGTGCAATTTCTACATTACATGTTTATCCTTGTTTCACAAGCTGAATTTCAGTCATTGGTTCATTTGCCGAGTTTTCTTTTACAGGACAACTTTCCTTTTCATATTGCAGAAGAGTTAGGTAAATGCATGTTTTGTTCTTTTTACCCTTTTTATATTTACACTTTGACACTTGTTGTCTTTCCCAGAGGAACTTACATCAGATATGTATGGTGTGTGTTTTAGTTTAGACTGCCTGGCAATATATGAGGTAATTTTTACACTGACAGTTTTACTTAGGTTTGCTTCTGCAACTTCAGTTGCTGCACCTGTTTGATCAATGATCATGCCAGGTGGAAAAGATTGTACTCAATGTCAAGAAATCTAAACTTCTGTTTTTTTATTTTTAATACCAAAACCATCTTTTCTATTATCAACTAGAACAACAATCAATCTAGCTTTGCACATTAAATTACTATAATTAGTAATAGATAATAAAGTCAAATTTAATATTCTCACTCAAAGTTGTAAATAAATCATCAAAACTGTGCATGTTAAATAGAACCAAACATTATTTCAACTATACCAGAAAATGTGTTGCCTCACCCTTTCTAATCCCACCTAGCTCATATGCAGCATCTACTCTGCACTTTACTCAAATTTCAAAACTTGAGAAAATGTACAATAAACTTGCCATTTTTACAACCAACTCTTCTGCTCAAAGTCATTATTGTGACTTACTTAAGGAACTCAACTGGCTTGAATTTTTAAACTATCACATTTCCATCTGGTTGAAACACAATGATAAAATTCTGTACTGCCTAGAAAACTGCCCAGCCTTTAACCATTTGTTTTCACGGCATCTCCTAGATCTTCTGTACAATGGATTTCTTACTGGAAACTCAAATGGTGAAGTTATTTACTCATACAGTGTGGCCAAACTCTATAATTCTCTACCATTACCGATTAGAAAAACTTCTAGCCCCAGAGTCTACAAGTTGCAATTAAATTCATACTTTCACTCCAAATGGATGTGTCATTACCCTTGCCTCCCAAGGGCTATTTCTTCAAACTCTAATAGACATGCCAGCATTTACTGTGATTCCCACCACCAGTCAATTAATATGGCGATACCACTCCCTCAATCACACCTGCTGGATAAGTTGCTGTAGGTAAACACACTCCCTATTCCCCCTTCACAGTTCTATAACCTTTTACTACAATTTAGAAACATTGGTAATCCCTGTAAACAAAAAAAATCAAATTTTCTCTGGACTAATCCTATATTAAATTAATTATTCCAAACCTCACTTGCTCACCAGCATAGACTTCATCTGTACACCATCCTTCTCAATTTCTTTCCTACACTCATTCTCTGTACTCTCACGCCAAAACTTAATTCTCTACCATCTCCATTGCTTTAATCATATTTTATCTCCATGACATTCATAAAATAGAATTGTAAATATGTGTACAGTACATATTTTCCACTAAACATTTTGACATATAAAAATATATTTCCATGCCCTCCTCTTCATTTTAATGTTACAAAGTTTTAGTTCAAAATTTAGCACTTAATCTCTGTGTTTATTATGTAATGTTCAATGTGATGTAAATTGTTTATTCTGAGCTTTTCTACCCAGGCCTCTGGTGAAAAGGGGTCTCTCATAATTCAGTCAGATGGAAATAAATAAATAATCATTTGTTATACGCCATCACAGTCCTGTCAAGGTTTCTTTATAGAACGCATGACATGGATATTTTTGCTGCTCTCTTTCTAATTTAGAGAACTATGTTCCTTCTGCAGACTTGACACGTTGATGCAGCCACTGTTTTGTGTACTTTTCAAGGCTTGAACTTGCTCAGTCAGTTTCTTTATCTTTTTCTACAGTCCAATTACACCTCTCTTATTCCTCTAGAACTTCTCCTTTGAATCATTTATGTGCTGACGACCAGGTGTAGTTACTTCATTTTTTTATCTTTGCATTTCTCATGCTACATCCTGTCTAGTAAGTGTTAACTGTTTAATTTACACTTTTAGTTTTCTTTTATAGTACAGCATCATGATTTTACTTAAAGGAATTGATTTTCTTAACCACTTTATTATGAACTGAAGTTTGGTTACAGTCCTTAATTTTATTCTCAGTCTCACTGAAATTTGCTTTTAATAATTCACTTTCAGTTTACTCATTTTGGCCTTTTGAGTTTAAGTCAAAGACAATATCATAGAGAGTTTGCAAATCTCCTGTATTATAATATAATCTACCACTATTTAACTTTCATCACTCTGTAAACCCACAATCCCAGTGTGGGTCTTAATTTGACTTCTCTCTCTCTTTTAAATTCTAGCACCATTTCTGTTTGTTCTTTTTATTCAAATTGTCCATTGCCTTTTCTGTTCTTACTAAAATAAGTTCACTTTCCTTTTGACTTGTTTTATCTGGCCTTTCTGAAGCTGTTCAGACCATTTTTGTAACATCTGCATACCATCCATATCTTTCATTAACTTTACATTCTCTTTTTTTAGATAACCTAAACTCTCGCTACTCGGACCCAATTGCAGTCATTCTTCATTTTAACACTTGTTCGCATATACTTGTATCACTTTGCATAAAACTCTCAAAATCCAATTCATCCCATCCATCTCATATGACTGATGGGGTTATTGGACTACATTTCTGATCTGGGCTTGCAGAAGCTAGTGCGCCACCCTCTGGCTTCTTTAATTTTTTTCACTGCTCACAATGTACCTATAAGTAAAGGTATCTTGGGTCTTTTTTGCCACCTAAGCAATCAGATGTGGTCTTGCTGTGCAAGTTAAGTGCTCTATCATTTTAATCTATTGTTTTTAATTGCTACTTGTATTTATCTATACCTTTTGGTATTTGCTCTTCTTATTGTATTTGCCTACCCTTTTAGACTGTTTAGAGCAAGTTTTGGATATAAAATTTCTTCTTTTCATTGTGTAGGCATTTGGTGTACTGACACCTCTCTTTCTAGTCCAACATTAAAAAAATATATATATATATATATATATATATATATATATATATATATATATATATATTTATATAGGTTCACTATAGAATCTCAAAATACTGAAATCCCGAATTTCAGTATTTGAAATTCTATAGCCGAAAGCTTTAAATCGTGAAACCCCATAAGCGTGAAATTTAAAATCCTGAAGTTCGGAGATTTTGAAATAGCGCTTCTGGTGTTGCGGTATGTGAATGGATAGGTGTAAGTTCAGGTAAGTATGTATGTGTAAGTGTGTTGGTTAGGGGCTTTAGTGTATGTTAGTGTGTGTTGTGGCTGTGATGTGTGTTTGCAAGGTGCTATGAAATGTGTGGGTGTGAGTTACCTTTGTGTGTGTGATTGTGCGATCTCAGAATTAGTATATATAAGTAAGGGGATGCAGGGTAGGCTTGCCCCCCTGCTTGTCTGTAGTGTAGGATTGTATGTTTGATTGTGTGGGGACATTGTGTGTATGTGTATGTGTGTGATGTATTTGTAGTGTAGGTTCGCAATTTTAAATTTCGCGGTTCTGAGGTTTTGGGATTTAAAGCTTTCAGCTATAGAATTTTGAAATACTAAAATTCAGTATTTCAAGATTCTATAGTGAACCCATATATATATATCAGATAGAGAGATAGCAAGAATGCATATACATGTTCATAGACTTAATTTTTTGGTAGTGTGTGTGTGTGTGTGTGTGTGTGTGTGTGTGTGTGTGTGTGTGTGTGTGTGTGTGTGTGTGTGTGTGTGTGTGTGTGTGTGTGTGTGTGTGAGTTAGTTATGTAAAAGGAGAACAGCTTTAAAAAGTACTCAAAATGCAGCCATATATTGGCCCTCAGGATGCCCACAAATTATATGTAGTGAGCCTGGGGTGGGATAGAGAATCATCTTTTGACTAATTACTCTGTCTGCAAGGCATTTGGTCCTCTGGCCTTAACAGACAGAAGGCATAAACATATCATTAGAGGGCTGTTGCCCTGCTCCAGAAGCAGACTAGCCCAGAAAGGACAAGGAGGAAAAACAAGAATAAAGAAAAAGAGAGATCTAAAGACATAATTAAGGAAGAATATTCCAAAGCCATGAAAAGGGTGACTTTAACTTCCCTAACAGATTAAAAAGAGGGCATATGTGACTGCTCCCTTGGCTTCTTAAGTTCCTAGGTTGGTGTCGACTACTTCCTTGTTTTGACTGACAAAGTCTCACACTTAGTTATCTTCTCTGTAGTCTCCTGCAGAGCTGATATTCATTCCTGATAGGTCTCCAAAGTGCTTCACTAGCCAAATTTTGTCCGAGAAGGAACTCTCTCATTTCCCTTCTTGGCTTATTTCAACTTCTTCTATACATTCTTTCAGATCCTTCAGGAGTGCATCAGAGCCTCATTGGGATTGCATGATGAGGGCTTTCTTCAAGGCTCAGATCAAGACAAACATTCTCTCACACCCCCTCCGTCTTGAGGGTGGATCTGGCTACCCAGTCATCTTCCATTTTTGTTCCTTTCCCAGTCCATACTTCAGAGCCACTGACTTTAGAGCCAACTCCTCACTCAGAGTTTATTCCCTCTGCAGTGACTGGCACTTTGGCCTCAGCTTCAGGGGCTTTGAATCTGATTAACTCAACACAGAGACCCTTGGAGTCAGGTAGATCTCTGGACTGATACCTCAATGCTGACTTCTTGAAACAGTCCTCAGATCCATCCTGCATAACTCCTTTTATCAGTGTCAGAGACATCAGCCTTCAAGGCTGTGGCAACCATTACTTCCTCAGATCCCTCTGCTTTTGTCAGCTTCAGGAGTACCCTCTTTGTTGCTGCCTATTTCTTCCTCAGGGAGAGTGTTTCTGTCACTCAACTGTGGGTTTTCAGATCTGATGGGTACAGGGTTGGACTTCAACGTAATGGAGATAATTATAGCTATTCTCCTTGCTCCATGATGGTCCCTTAGTTTTATGTTCTCTTGCAGCGTATCCTGAATTAATTCCTGTGCTCAGCTATTTCTACATGACAAAGTCTCATACTCAGTTATTTTCTCTGTAGCCTGCCTGAATGTAGACTGTTCCAACAACAGTACCAGGAAAGCAGAAAGTCTCAAATGACAGCTAAGGATAGTGCAATTTATTATTGCGCACTTCTTTGCTCAATCATTCCTTCTTGACAAGGCATCACACCCAGAGCTGTCTTATATGTATCCTGCCTGAATGTAGACTGTCCCAACAACCACCAGGAAAGCAGATCATGTCCCATTGCAGCAAAGGATAGTGCCAGTTCACTACTGAGTTTATAAACCCTTCATATTAACCTGGGATATAGTTTGCAGTAGCTCTGGAAAGTTACTAGCTAATGTGCAACGTAGTGTTTGAAGTAGTGTAGTCAGGGCTTACCCACTGCTAGACAATATAGGCTACAGTGTCTGCCATATAGCTAAGTGACTTTATCCCACTTTAGTTTCCATGTAAAATCCAAGCTAAGCCTAACTTTGACTAATGATTTACCCTAACACTCTGTATAACTCCCTTGTGTAACATATCGCACCAGACATAACACCGTTTCTTACTGCATCCTTTTAGATATGTTGCATATTCTCCTCAGCAGTCCTACATTCTGCAGATCATCCTCCCAGACTTTTCCTCTATTATCAGTCAAACTAAAGAAAAAGCCAGTTCCCTTATCGCTCTTGTCCTTTCTAACAATTCAGTCAAATGTATTTGTTCTGGGATATTCAGTTGCTTGAATCATTTCTTAACTGACAATGCGACTTACCTTCCAATACAATCACCAGCTAAGAAAATTGCCTTTGTGTCCATTCTCTCTGCCTCAAACAGCATTACTTGCAAAAGGTACCTATCTGTGTTGCCCAGACATGACTCACCGATTGTTTTCTAAATACTTCCACAATACCACCTCAGTGAGTGGGTCCTGCTCGATTCTCAAAGTTTGTGCTCAGGACACCTTGCTCCTCTACTGTACCCCCAATTCCCACCCATCCCACAAACATTTCATTAAGCAATCAGGATCCTCCTATATTCCCACACAAACCAGTCACAAACGTTACAGTTAAAGTTATACACTTCATTCTAGAATACCATCCCCACTGTAACTTTAATCCTGTCCATCTATACCTACCTTATCCCAATATTTTTCTCTCTCATTTCTTTCTTTTATTTCCATCACTGTTTCACTAGATAGTACTCCCTCAGCTCATTGCAAATTCACATACAACACATTACTTACTCTATTCCCTTATCACTCATCTCATACTTTTCCCATCACTGTCTCACTACATAGAAATCCTATTAACTCGCTCTCTAGTTATATGGAACATTCTTCTTTTACTGAACACCCTTATCTAAAAACCCACATCACTAATTTCTAGCCCATTATTAACTGCTAATCTTCACCTGGTCTATCATGATCATAAGTCACATACTCGCATTCGTTTTCCTCACTACACTAGCATACATTTCAAGTTACCACACCCGTCTCCCACCAAAATACACTACCCCACCAACCCTACTTTGCACAATTCAGCACTCTGTCTCATTTCACAAATATCTTTATCTGAACTGCTTACTTGCACATATGCCAAAAATAAAATCATTGTGAAAAAAACATACAATAAAGGCCAAACACAAATGTGAATGTTTTGTACTCACCATCACAGCATATAGCCTGACACTTTGTGGAGATATTCACTGCAACCCACGTCTGACACAACATCATGAAACAGCCCCAGTTAACATATAGAAACACATTAAACAACCCCTCTCAAATAAAGAATATATTTACTCCTTAACATAAATGTTCAAAATGTGTGTAACAAGACAAAAGATAGCTAGCTATGCATCACTAACATACTACATCTGTGATATACTTGCTACCACATACATTTTGCTAAAACATGAGATAAGTGATAATGAAATCCCACCTCCAGACTACAACATCCTCAAAAAGGACAGGGAAAAAATGAGAAGTTGGTGTTGCAATCATATATAAAAATACTCAAGATTCATCATCTCACCCCACACACACACACACACACACACACACACACACACACACACACACACACACACACACACACACACACAGACACACACACACACACACACACACACACACACACACACACACACACACACACACACACACACACACACACACACACACACACACACACACACACACACACACACACCATTTACTCAAATTTAGCACTGTTGAGTTATTACCCCATCTGAAAAAATAAACAGAAACATTGGGGGAATGGCATAATGGTCAAGGTGTTTACCTCACAGACACAAGGTTTGATTCTCACCTTTGCCCAGTGTATGGTTATACTGGTCTTGTAAACAAAGGGTCAGGAGTTCATATCTCATCATGGACTCTGATTATGCTTTAATCACTCTAACATGTATGATGGAAGTACAGTTTATGCACAGGAAATTAGTCCTCCTCACTACCTCTATTTTGGCTATCCTGGAGATTTTAGCATCTGCTTTTCAAGAAGGAGCTAGTTTTTCTACTATCAAAGTACAATTGTCAGCAATATCTAATTTTCATACAGGTGAAAATGCTTCTTCTTTAGCTTCATCAAAATTGTGTCAGGCCTTCCTTAAAGGTACCTTTTTACTTAGGGCCCCAATGAAGGACCATACCCCACTCTGGGATTTAGCAGTTGTGCTGCAAGGTTTACTCAGAGTCCTTTTGAACATCGGTTGTATCTGACTTAATTTTTTTATCTTGGAAAACTACTTTTCTACTGGCTATTACATCTGCAAGACAATTATCCGAGCTCCAGGCTCTTTCTTCCAAATCCCCATAATTGATTCTCCACAAAGACAGAGTTACCTTACAGACCAATCTATCCTTCTTGCCTTAGGTAGCCTCAGAGGTGAATATTAACTAGGTCATTCATTTGCCTGTTTTCTTTCCCAGCTTCGCTAATAAAGGTGAATAAATTATTCATCTCTTGGACGTATACAGAGAGCTCTGCTTTTATCTCCATAGAACAAAAGATTTCAGAAATACAGATCGATTGTTTATCTCATTCTTCCCCAACAAATTGGGTAAACCAGTTTCTAAAGTTACCTTAGCTAAATGGCTGACAGGCTAAATATCCTTTGTTTACAGTCAACAAGATTTGTCCTTACCTAGACCTCCTAAAGCACACTACTCCAAATCCATAGCTACATCATTTACTTTCTGGTCTAGGACTTCTATTGATGATATTTGTGACACAACTTGGTCTAATTGTCATACATTTATTGTTCTTTACAAATTGGATTTGACTTCCAGAAGCAGGGCTGCCTTTGGTTCTGCAATAGTCCAGAATATCCTTCCACGAGGTTCCATCCAAGGTTAACGCAGCTGGGGACTTTATCCCATCAGTAGAAGAAGAATGAAAAGGACAACACCATAACTAATGCATCTGTGTTGCCCATTTTTATTCTTCCTCAACTTCCCACCCTCCTTCCCCCTTCCCTTTTATTCCTGAAGTGACCTTATGGTTGTTGTGGAACCTCTTCTGTTCCAGGTTTGAGCCCCAGTCCTTTCTACTAACCCTCCTTTCATCTTAGCCTGAGGTTAGTTCTTTCTATTCAGCAGCAAACTCGATCTGAGGTATTACTGGATGATTGGGGCATTATGGGTAAAGGCAGCAGCTTGACAGTTTCATTGTTAGACTCTCCTTGTATTCTGACTGAGAGTGCTTCTCAATCTGGAAATATAGAGCTGATGCATATATTAACTGTTCAGAGTTCTGCACTTCTTTATTTTTGCTTGACTGAATTATTTATATATTTACTGGCAGAATTGTGCTTTCTGATCTTGCTGAAACTTTTTTCTCCCACCACCCACAATATTGCTGCTGCATTCTTAAAGTTGGTAAAACTGGTCTAACAGCTTTTGTGTAATCTGATTGTCTCAAGGCTTGGCTTCTGTCTTGCTGGTATAAAAATATTACAATTTTGTAAATTATTGCATATCATTGCTAGAATCCCATTGTGTTCAAACTAAGAGTGCTTCTCAAGCAATCTGGAAATATAGAGCTGATAAGTATATTTTTGGCAATTTAACTGTTTCACTTTAACTGCTGAGAGTTCTGCACTGTCTTTCTTTTTGCTTGACTGAATTATTTATATATTTGCTGGCAAAATTTTGTTTTCTGATCTTGCTGAAACTTTTTTTCTCCCACCCCCACCCTGTTGCTGTTGTGTTCTTAAAGCTGGTAAAACTGCTCTAACATCTTTTGTGTTATCTGATTGTCTCAAGGCTTGGATTCTGTCTTGCTGGTATAAAAATATTACCATTTTGTAAATCCCTGCAGATTATTGCTAGACTCTCCTTGTGTTCTGACTGAAAGTGCTTCTCAAACAATCTGGAAATATAGAGCTGATAAGTATATTTGTGGGCACTTTAACTGTTTCACTTTAACTGTTCAGAGTCCTGCACTATCTTTATTTTTGCTCGACTGATTTATTTATATATTTGCTGGCAGAATTTTGTTTTCTGACCTTGCTGAAACTTTTTTTCTTCCACCCCCCTCACCCTATTGCTGTTGTGTTCTTAAAGGAAAGCTCCACCCCCTCATACAGTTTAACTCAATTGTTAGGTTTCCTTTCTCACTACAGCATTGTGTTGGTACCAGAAACCTGCTTGTACTTTTTAAAACTTTTATTTCTTTGTATTGGAGTCAAAGGAATGAAAGCCCACCTACTTTTTTTTAAACTCAACTTCTTGCATACTTTGCAGAGAAATTTGTCTCCACCTGCATGACATATCATAGACACAGTTAAATCTGTAGTTTACCCTATCAGGTACTGCTGTCAGTCTTAGAAGGGCAATTTATCCTGCTAATGTCAGTTGTGAGACACGCAGATGTGCCTCTCACTAGGCTGGATAAGGAGAAAGTCACGGTTAGTTGTCTGTCAGGTGACAGAATCCACCATATCACATATCCACTCAAGTCTCTCAACAACAGGTACTGTTATGACTTTGTCATAGTCCATGTTGGTATGAATGACTTGAGACATACCTCTCTGGACTATATGAAGAGAGCCATAATTGAGCTCGCTGATTATGTGTCCCAGGCAGGTATGTCCCTAGCTTTAAGCAGCATTCTGCCGTCACCCAGAATGATGCCTCAATACAAACAGAAAATGATTAACTTTAACAACTGGTTTAGTTTCTGCTGTCATTCCGGGGGAACCAGTAGCTGACAGCCTGGGAAGATATGATTGACAGACCACAATGCTTTGCCAGAGATGGCCTGCATCTGTCTCACCTGGGCCTCATGCTTCTGGCAAAGGCGCTTCCCTCCCCTATAGTGCCTTGTTTAGGAAAAGTGTTGAGGTTAAAACTACCAACATAAAAATTTCAGCAAAACACAAATTAAAGGTCAAGCTGCTAAAGACTAGGAGTCTAAACATGAAACTGTCCTCATTGCAAGCATTCCTAACCCTGGAAAATGCTGACATCTGTGCAGTCACAGAAACCTGGTTCAAAGCTGCAGAGAGCAGCTCGGCCTTACCTGTTTACTCATCCTATCATACATTCTGACCCCAAACTCTGGGCAACCAAAGAAGGTGGAGTTCCAATATACATTAAAGACATACACACCTCCAGGCTGGTCAAACAGTATGATGCACAGGAGACACTCCAGGTGCAGTTAACCATTGACAAGACCCTTTTCAAATCATAACTAACTACCGGCCCCCAAATCTGATTCAAGATGCCCAATCCACCTGTTTGGACCTGTTCAAATCTATCAAGATTCATCCCTTTACCCTGGGTGACTTTAACTTCCCTAACAGATTAAAAAGAGGGCATGCAGGAGTGTAAAATCCACTAGTAACACAAAAACACTCCTGTAGCTGACTCAAGCACCCAGAAACACAAACCAGACCAAAAGTTTCCCTCAGAAATTTCATAGAAAACAGATGTAGCAAAATCTTAAAATTCCACCAAACAGTTGTTGTTGTAGTGGTGCATAAAATCAGTAAAGTAAAACCATCCATTGCATAAATATCCAATGCAGAAATTAAGGTAAGCGCTTTTATCTGATCTAGTCACAGACTTTTTCAAAACCATAAAAAACATTGCATCATGGTATAAATAGCTTAATCAAAATCAATTAATATTTTAAAGAAACAGGTTAAAACTGGGAAGTGAGAATTACACTTGCTGATATATTTATAAAGAAATGTGTGTTTTATGTATATTCTTTACTTTCTAGATAAATTGTTTTTCAAAACTTACAAAATACCTTTATAACTTAAGTGCCCTTTGTTTCAGTACAGGCACCAAAGATAAGTGGTCATTGATACCTGGTGGTTGGGTGGCATTTAGTGACAACTGCCACATCAATTCCCTTCTCATTAATTCATTACACCAATCTCCTCCCCTCTCATTGTATCTGACCACTTCTAAAATGCCAAACATATCCTGTAAATTTTTCACATTTCAGTGACCCCACCCACTCAGAATGTCCATACCCAGTTCACAAACCCAGTCTTCTGGGTAGCCTCTGTCAGTAAACATTTTAATTAACTGACCTAGTTCCCTCTTCAAACAATCCAGGGTTGAACACATACGAGCCCCCCCCCCCCAGCCTAATCATTTGACCTCTCACAAGGTTCTTCTTGACGTAAAAGGAGTGATGACTTTTGTAACTTAAAAAATTATTTGAGTATGTCGGTTTGCAATAAACCTTGGATATGAATGTGCTCGTGTTTGCTTCCCTAGTAATGTTAACGTCTAAGCAATTAATAGTAGTGGAGTCATATATTATTGATGTAGGCAACAAAATTGTCAGCTACTACAAATTGTCCCTTCCACAAAATAAAAACATCATCAAGGCATCACAAGTACAATAACCAGTTATTTGCAAAATCAGATCTAAAGATAAAACATTTTTCCCACATTGTCATAACCCGGTTTGCATACATCGGGGCAAAACCCGAACCCATGGCAACCCCTTTTGACTGCCTATAATATTCATCCTCAAAAACAAAATAGTTATTGTTAAGGACTAATTCCATTAATTCCATAACTAGAATAATCATGTTTGCATTCAAGTCACTATATTCCAACAAAGCCTCTTGGAATAATTCAAGTCCTGTGTCATGAGGAAAGGACCCAAACAAATCAACTGCATCAATAGTTGAGAATCCCATAGTTTCTTCTAAAAAATTCATTTTGTATCCGGGACAAAAAGTCCCAGGAGTCGGATAGTATATAATCTATTCTGGACAATGTGTCCTTGAGAAGCCGGTCAACAAACACCCCTAACAAATAGGTGGAACTGTTGTGTGCTGCCACTATAAGTCTGTAAGGGGGGTGTGACACATTATTATGTACTTTAGGTATGCCGAAGACAGTGGGGATGTAAGAATGTTTATTCTGTAAGAAATTGAACAACTCTTCATTAATCACCCCTGTAACAAACTGTCCTCCAAAAACAACTGTACCCTTCTATGGGAAATATTAATCTCTTTCAAAGAGGCCACCTCATACTTATTGGTATCCTGCAACATATTGGTGATGTCACTGACATAATCAATTTTGTCTGCCAGGACTATTCCTCCCCCCTTGTCCGGCTTCATGACACGCATAGTGTCAGTACCTCTTAACTGGTTAAGGAGTGTCACTTCATCCTTAGTAAGGTTGTAGAACTTTTCCCTGTGGCTACGAAATTCATAAACTATTTCCCTAGTGCAAACCTTCTCATAATGAGCTAAAAATGGGTGCAAAGGGAGGTTAAACAAATGTCTTTTCCAAAACCTACTGGGTAAATAACCAGTTTGTTCCCCTGTGTCTTGAAAAAATAAACGCAGGTTGAGCTTTCTAGTATAAAGTTCCAGTTCAGTCATAACCCCCGCTATGTCCAGCTTCCTAGCAGGAACAAATTTAAGTCCTTTTTCAAATAAAGAAAAATGGGTAGCTGTAACTGGCTGTTCTGTATAATTAAAAATATTGAAGCCATTTAAGCTCAAATGTTTGCCATTGAAACTAGAAATAACACCACTGGGGGTATTTTATTACTCGATATCTGTTGTGGTTCTTGTTCCAAAACCTCCTGGAACCTCTCTGAGCCCTCCCTCTTGGAGTCTGTTGTCCCCCTAAAAAAATTCTGACTGTTCCTGTCACGATTTAAAATTCTTTCAAACCTATGTAAGGGTGGATATTCTCGGCTGAAAACCTCATCATGGTCTCCGTTAAAAGCTTCAATCTGTACTTCATCATTCTCTCCCCTTACTTCATAACCTACTGAACCTGTTCCAGTTGTGTAGTCAACCCCACGATTATTTAGTACATTGTCACCATAATAGCTTTTAGGAAGCTGGTAAGCGTCTTTATATTTATATTCCAACTCACCCCTCCTCAGTTTCCTTTGTTTTCTATTAATGTTATCTTTAACCTGTTGCTCAGTTTTACTAAAAATGTTGTCATATATTTACTTTCAAAATGAATAAAACTTGCATAATTTAAAATATCACTGTTAAGTTTGTATCCTATAACAATCCATTAATTTTATTATTATTTATTTTAATAATAAAATGAAGTAATTCCACACCATGTCTGTCGAACATGGCTAAAAGTTCATCTAACTCTTGCTGTCCCACAGTCAGATCGTTGGGGAATTTACTCATTCGCAGCTTCTTCAGTATTCTCTGCTGTTTAATACACTCAACAAGGTACACATTGTCTATTTGTAAATTACGTATCTTGCTTATGTTAATTTCAAAGTCCTTAAGCCGTTGATGACTGTCCAAATTCCTCGTTTGTCTTGCTTCCATAAATAGCAGGGGCTCGTCCTGTACCCATCGTTCAAAATTAATTTTCCTGGAGTTTTCCTGTGTGTGGTTGATGTTAACTTGCTGCCCACATGGAATACTGTTCAAGGAAGATAATCCAACTGCTCATTGTGAGCCGAATGTTCCTTCCCCATTCGGGTAAAAAGGAAACAGAAGATGATGTCATCGTTGCCATTTGAGAAGCCGCTAAGGCTGCTTGGGCTTGTAGTTGCCCAGTATCTTTTGCAGTTGCTGAAACTGCAAAGACATAAGTTTATACAAATGTCTGATGTTGTTTTCTTCACCTACAGTCGCCATATTGGAGTTAGCTGCTTCCAAGTGGACTACCTGAGGCATAGTTGAGTTGTTGGAATCCATAATTGTATGAATACACTTCTCAAAAGTTGCAGTTCATTAAGGATAATTCCACTGTGTACTGGGTGTTGTCGCCTCACAGCAAGACGTTGTGCCGTTCAATTCTCAGAGCGTCTTCTGTGTGGAGACATGCGTGAACGGGCATACCTTCGTTGAAGGTTGTGCGTCAGGGCTGGCAAACTCGGCACGTAAAAAATCTACTGCCAATCATTAGCGGACCGGAGTTCTGCTGTGGCAAGCCCTAACTGGGAAAAGCCGAAACACACAAACAAACTGGGTGAGTCAGACAAATGCTCAGCAAAAACCACAAATAAAAAGAGAGCATGCAGGAGTGTAAAATCTACTAGTAACACAAAATCACTCCTTTAACTGACTCAAGCACACAGAAACACAAACCAGACCAAAAGTTCACTCAGCAATTTAATAGAAAACAGGTGTAGCAAAATCTTAAAATTCCACCAAGCAGTTGTTGTAGTGGTACATAAAATCAGTAAAGTAAAATCATCTGTTGCATAAATATCCAATGCAGAAATTAAGTTAAGCGCTTTCGTCTGATCTAGTCACAGATTTTTTCAAAACCATAGAAAAACATTACATCATATTACAAATAGTAGCTTAATCAAAATCAATTAACATATAAAATCAATTAACATTTTAAAGAAACAGGTTAAAACTGGGAAGTGAGAATTACACTTGCTGATATATTTATAAAGAAATGTGTGTTTTATGTATATTCTTTACTTTCTAGATAAATTGTTTTTCAAACCTTACAAAATACATTTATAACTTAAGTGCCCTTTGTTTCAGTACAAGCACCAAAGATAAGTGGTCATTGATACCTGGTGGTTGGGTGGCATTTAGTGACAACTGCCACATCAATTCCCTTCTCATTAATTCATTACACCAATCTCTTCCCCTCTCATTGTATCTGACCACTTCTAAAATGCCAAACTTATATCCTGTAAAGTTGTTACATTTTAGTGTAAGTCTGTGCAAAGCACTGCTGTGGTTATGCGTTTCCATAGCATATGAGTGTTCATAAATCCTTTTTCGCAGGGGTCTTTCAGTTTTGCCTACATAAAACATATTACACTCCTGACAAACACTTACATAAACCAAACCCTTGGTTTAACAGTTCCCCACTAACAAGTAAATTCTGTGCGGCGGGTCACCTAATATTTCTGTATTTTCCAAAATAAGTGGACACTGGTTATATATGCCACGTTTCTTTGTTACCCTTCTTTCCTTTGTATTTGCACCTGTTTTCTATTAAATTGCTGAGTGAACTTTTGGTCTGGTTTGAGTTTCTGGGTGCTTGAGTCAGTTACAGGAGTGTTCCCTAACACTGATTAGAAGAACTACTCATGCCAGAACACAAATACCCAGAGATTCCTTGATTTTTGTCAATGCAAATGCCTTGGAACAGCTAGACGATAATCCCACAAGAGGTGATAATATCTTGGACTTGGTATTAACCAATATGAGTAACCACTGCAACATCCCTATAGTATCATCCTCCCTGGTACGATCCAACAACAAAGTGGTCACTTTTGAAGTCACCATCTCTCCCAAACCCTCCCTATAGCTAGGATCAGACATAAAAACTTCTCCAAAGTTGATTACAGTCTCCTGAGGGATGGTATAAACAGCCTCAGAGCCCCCTCCCCCTCCCCCTCTGTAGGAACTGGCAACAATATCCAAAACTACACTAAAGCACTATACGAGCATTTAGATAGATGCATGGAATCAGGAATACCCGACAGGACTAAATCATCCGCCGCAAGGAAGAGTAAACCTGTCTGGTGGACATCTGCAACAAATAAACTCTAAAACAAAAGGAAAAAAAATTGCTTTCCAAGAACAAGAAGGAGCAGGTGCCCAATTGGAAGCAATGTCTCCTTAACCTGAACAAGCAAATAAGAGCACTAGTGAAATCCTCCAAAGCAAACGTCGAGTCCAAATTGGCCACATCTACTAGAGACAATCATAAGGCCTTTTTCACATATGTCCGCAACCTCAAAGGAAGCACCCAGATCTGTTCAGAACTGGTGGTCAAGGACACCGCATATACAAATGTTGTAGATATAACACACTTGCTGGCTGATAGATTCAGTGAAAACTTTACCCCTCTGTCCCTCCCAACAGTAAATCAGGACATCCCCAGTACCTGCCCCCTTCCCCTTATATCTGGGGAACAGGTTATACTGCTCTCTCAAAGGCAAAAAATACAGCCTCCATGGGACGGGATAACATCCCAGGCTGCATCCTACATGAACTCAAGCAGGAACTTCCAGCACCATTAGGCACCCTATTCAATCAAAGCCTGAGTAGTGGCTTCATCCCAGCTGAGTGGAGAACAGCCACTGTCATTCGTTTACACAAAGGTGGAGCATCCACCGATCCAGGAAATTATAGACCCATCAGCCTAACTAGCCTGATCTGCAAGGCCATAGAATGGATTATCATGGACCTCATTAACAAGGATATTGGGAACCTCCAAACACTTGATCCCACACAGTCTGGCTTTGTCAAGGGGGGGTCATGTCTGCTAAATTTTGTTGACTTCTTTGAGACAGTCACCAAAGCCATGGACGAGGGGAAGATGGTGCACATCGACTACCTTGACCTGGCCAAAGCCCTTGACACTATTCCCAACTCAGGCATAACAGATAAACTCTCTCAACTAGGCATCAATCCATGTGTTACCAGATGGGTGGCAAACTGGATTACTGATAGAACCCATGTAGTTAAAATAGGGGAAGCCACCTCAAGCAGTAGACCCGTAACAATCGGTGTACCCCAGGGTTCAGTATTGGGGCTCTGTTATTTGGGATATACTTTTCTGAGGTGCAGGCCAAAACCAGCGGGCTATGGCTGACCAAGTTTGTAGATGACTGCAAGATGGGTGCTGTCATCAGTTCCCCTAGTGATGTTGACATCCTCCAAGACGATCTCACTCAGACAAATGACTGGTGCCAGAAACATGGCCTCAAGCTGAATTCCAAAAAATGCTTCATCATCCCCTTTGGGGAGACTGACATCCCCACAAATTATCACATTAATAACAATATCCTAAGCATGCAATCAGTCATGAGGGATTTGGGCACCCAGGTTGATAGCAACCTGACTATTGACCACCGTGTTCCTTCCATTGTACGGAAAGCCTTCTACATGGCCCACCTCACTTACTAAGGGTATCTCATCCAGGGACAAGGAGGTCATAACATCCCTGTATTCTTCCCTTATAAGGCCCATTATTGAGTACAGTGCCCCTTTCGGCATGTACCTCACAAAGCACATGCACCAGCTGGAAAGACCACAGAGGTTCCTCACCAGGAGAATCCAGGGCCTCAAACATCTACCATACACAAATAGGCTAAATGCCCTATCCCTCTACTCAGTTTCATACAGACTCCTCAGAGGTGACCTCTGGCATACAAGGCAATCACAGACCCCACCTTGATGGGACTGCTGCATATCCACAAGTCAAGCTCCACTCAAGTAACCCACACACTCAGCCTCAACCTGGTCTGTGACATCAACAAGACTTGTTGGCTGGACAGATTTGTGACCTGGAGACTCCTCATCTATGGAATAGACTCCCTCTACACATCAAGCAGAGTACCTCTTTACCCCTTTTTAAGCACAACCTGGATAACTAGATGGGAAACAGAAAATATACCCCTGGGATTCCACCTGTGTCCCTGCTGAACAGGGGCATCAGGTGCGGATTTGTCTAAACTTGGGGCAAACTCTTGGCTTGGCTTATAAGGGCCTCAAGGCCAGTAGCCTAGTAACTTCCTATGAACCTATGATCTGAGAGTCTAGTAAATGCATCCGAGACAGACACAAGGTCATACCCAGGACCCATCCATTAAGGATGAATGAAAAAGGACAACCCAGATGCATAGGTATGGTCAGTACATAACTTTAATTCATGTGACATTTAGTCAATTTTTACTGAGAAGCACTACTTTTTTATGTGGATACTAAGTTTAACTTTGTTTTCTTGACTAAAACTTGTGTTAAATTACTTTTGGGGGTTGGGGTAAGGGTTTTCACTATTTTTTTTTGTGCAAAAATCTAACACATACCTGTTTCACCATCAAATGCTGTCAGGCTTCCCCAAGTTTCAGTCATCCTTTTTGGCTTCTCCATGGAACAACCTATAAATTCCTCATTATTTTTCTTCTTTCAGCCACAAAAAGAAGAAAAATTTCAAACATCTTTTGCCCCTTCAGTAGGCTATAAAATTGCTTTAGCCACAGATAGGCGACTCTGCTGTGGCTAATTTAGGTTCCTCAAACCATTCATCATTTCCTTGGCTCTGTCTGGTGTACTCTGTACATCCACCATAGCCTGAGGGTTAGATATATCCACTGTGGCTGTTAGAGTGCCAATGGTAGGGAAAGGAAGAACCACTCTTTTTGGTCTCCGAGGAAGGAGCAGGAAATACTCCCTTGCTTAACTGGACTGGGATGCCTCGCCCTAGTGAGGATTTGCATGTAAAAAGTAGGTCTGCTTCTACAGAAATTCCTGTCAAAATGAAACAGAACATTATTTATTTTCACCTGTCTCTGTTACTTTGGACAGGTGATTTATTGGGTTTAGCTCAGAATTTAGGTCAGGCCCTTGACCCTACCAGTTTTAGTGTTACTGATAAGAGAAAAAGGAATTCTTCACTGTCTTAGGATTTTCAGGCATCGAACATGAAAACAATTGTGAATAGACAACTTTACCTCTGATGTTGCCTTTTCCATATGTTTCTCAGTGTATGGGTCTCGGATCCATGTTGGATCTGACTTCAGCCACTTTCAAGCTTTTGCATCTAATGCTTGGGCTCCTCCAGTTACCCATAATCCCTGGTGTTATGTGAGATACCTCAGATTGCGTTTGCCCCTAGGAAATAGGGAAGAATATGGAGTCTAAGGTATTTCCACTCCTCTTTTCTTGATACACTGGAAAATATTAAGGTAAAACCCAACACTCTAATAATGGGTGATTTCAACTACCCTATCATTATCTGGGAAAACTACTCATGTACCAACTCTTTTGCTCAACGTTTTCTGGAAATCATCAATTCCAATGCTTTGGATCAACTTATCCACACCCCCACTAGAGGCAGCAATATCCTAGACCTGGTCATCACCAACATGGGTGACCGGTGTTCCACACCAGAGGTCAGCTCCTCGTTGGTCAGATCCGACCACAAGCTCATCAACCTAGACATCCACATCCCGTTCCCACCCCCTATTAGGAAAACAACCATAAAAAATTTCTCCAAAGCCAACTTCACGCTTCTTAAGACAGAAGTGGCAAACTTCATGACACCCATGCAGATGGACAATAGAGGTACAACTGCTGAATTCTACACAAATGCACTTTATAAGCACTTACATGAGTGCATGGATCATACTATCCCTAACAGAACCAAGATGCTATCCTCCAAAAAAAGGAAGCCAATCTGGTGGTCTTCTGCCATAAACAAACTCTACAACAGAAGAAAGAAACTGTTGCAAAAAAGAGTAAAATCCCACGATTGGAGGAACTCCCTGGTCAGCCTCAGTGAGAAGCTGAGATCCCTCATAAAATCCTCCAAAGCTATTTATGAAAACAAAATTGACACCGATTCTAAAGACAACCACAACGCATTCTATAGCTATGTCAAAAATCTCAATGGCAACACTCAGATCTGCTCTGAGTTACAGCACAATGACACTAAATATACAGAACCAACTGATATTGCCAATATCCTGGCAGATAGGCTCAGTACTAACTTTAACCCCCTCTCACCACTTAAAGGGCCCATTGTTATACTGGATGAATGCAAAGTTCCTGTAATCACGGCTGCACAGGTAAAAACTTCACTCTCCAAAGCCAAGAACACAGCATCCATGGGACCTGACAACATCCCAGGCTGCCTTCTACATGAACTACAGAATGAATTGGCACCCCACCTAAGTACCATGTTCAATCATAGCCTCACCTCAGGCTTTGTTCCCATTGAATGGCACACCGTGACAGTTAACCCACTCCACAAAGGGGGGGCCACAACAGACCCCCGGGAACTAGCGCCCCATTAGCCTGACTAGCCTCGTATGCAAGGCCATGGAATGTATCATCATGGAACTCATAAACAAAGACATTGGAGATCTCCAAACCCTGGACCTCACACAGTTTGAGTTTGTAAAAGGCAGATCATGTCTCCTAAACCTGATAGACTTCTTTGAAGTAGTCACCAAAGCCATAGATGAGGGTAAGGTGGTTCACACAGCCTACCTAGATCTCGCCAAGGTGTTTGACACCATCCCCCACTCTGGAATTATAGATAAACTCACTAAACTAGGTATAAATCCCTATGCACAAGATGGGTTGCCAACTGGCTTACTGAAAGAACCCACACTGTGAAAGTAGAAGACTCCAAATCAGACTTCAGACCAGTGACAAGTGGAGTACCACAGGGTTCAGTCCTGGGTCCTCTCCTGTTTGGTATCTACTTCTCTGAAGTACAGGCTAACACAGAAGGTCTTTGGCTAACTAAATTTGCAGATGACTGCAAACTAGGAGCCATTATTGAAACTCCTAACGATGTGGACATCCTACAAAAGGGCCTCACTGAGACAGATGCCTGGTGTCAAAGACATGGTCTCAAGCTCAATGCCAAAAAGTGCATTGTCATCCCCTTTGGTAAAAATTCTGTACCCATGAACCACCACATAGGTGGTAGTCTACTTAACACCGAAAGTGTGATAAGAGGCCTTGGGACACAGGTGGACAGTAGTCTCTCCTTTGATAATCACATTGCCAAAGTGGTCAGGAAATCCTTCTACGTGGCACACCTCATCACAAAAGGTTTCTCATCCAGAAAAAAAGAGGTCATTGTTCTCCTCTACTCATCACTCATTAGACCCATTATAGAGTACAACGCCCCTTTTGGTATGTGCCTCACAAGACATCTACAACAACTGGAAAGGCCACAAAAATACCTCACAAAGAGGATTACTGGCCTCAAACAGATGCCTTACGCAGACCGTCTCAAAAAACTCCAGCTTTACTCCATCGCATATCGCCTACTCAGAGGTGATCTCTGCCTAACATACAAAGCTATGTCAAACCCAGAGCTGTTGGATATGCTCCACTTAAAGAAATCCCAATCCCTCCGAGCTACATGCTCTAGGGACCTAAACCTTGTCACCACAATAAACAGAACATGCTGGAGGGATAGATTTCTGTCCCAGAGACTTCCCATACTCTGGAACAGACTACCTATCTATGTCAAACAGAGCTCCTCATTAGCACTCTTCAAGAAAAATCTTGATGATTGGATGGGTAATAGTAAATTCACCCCGGGGATCACTTCTGTGGTTCTGCTTGATAGGGGCACAGGAAAATAATTTTCTTGGGTGGCAAAAGCCAGGGTACATTTTTGGCTAGGCTTGTATAGGCCCTAGGGCCAATAGCCTAGCACCTACCTATGAACCTATGAACCTATGAATCTGTAAGGAAGAAAAAGAACAGCTGAGAAAAACAGGTCTTGATAAGTAACCTCAAGGACCCAAGGCTAGGTCAAAAAGAAGAAAACATAAACCAGAAAATCAGATGCTGTCAAGCACATAGAATGAGGAAGGTAAGAGAAGAGTTGAGGAAGGATGGAAAGAGACAGCACAGATATACTGTTGTGGCGAGTACATAACTTTCGTATGTGATGTTGTCTTTTCCATCAGTTCCTTAACGCATGGACAGAGTCACAGTTACAGTAACACCTAGGTGCTCTTATGGAAGGATATTCCAGAGCACAGCCAAACAAAAATAGGCTCTTGATATGGCTTGTATGTCCAATGTATAATGTGAAATGAAATTGTGAACCCTGGACTGGCTGGCAGCTGCAAAATGTCATCAAGTGGTACTCCGGAAAAGAATGCTGTCGATGAAGTGACTCACCTAGTAGAATGGGTTTTTGGAGGAACAGGGACAGCCCCATCTGCTTGTAAACACAGAAAATACACACAGGCAACCAACGGGAAAGTGTGACCTTGGTCCACTGCAAAAAATATGTTCTTATTTCAGCCTGTAACTTCCCTGATGGCCAGCCTGCTACTTCTTAAAAAGCAGATAGAATGTATGAAGTTTCTCTATCTTATAGGTTCATAGGTTTATACTAGGCAAGTGACCACCAGAGTCTTTACAAGCCCAGCAGTGCAGCCCAATCCAGTTTTCTCCCAGAGTTCCTTGGACGCATATTTGGTGGGGTATGTTAGTAAAGAGGTAACTAAGGGTTATGTTGCAGGGGTATGTTAGTTGGGGATTAATTTAATTACTGTTGACCTCTGTCCATCAGCGATATGGGGGCCAGATTCAGGATGAATTTTCCATTTCCCTTCCAATGATGCAGGTACCATATCAATAGGGTCAGGGATGAATTCTACTTCTCATAATTGAAGAGCTTATTCTATAGTGGTGGATCCTTTGAGATGCATATCACAGACAAAGTTTAGGGACTTGGATCTAGTGTTTCTGGTGCTGTTTGTCTTACGGTTGTGCAAGAGATCCATCACAGCTGGATCTGAGGAAGCCTTATATGCTAGGTATAGAATGACTCTCAATAACCTATAAGAAATTGAATACAGAGATAGGACTTTAAGGCAATCTGTGCAGGACAGGGTATTCATGCCTTGAATTCTCCTGGTCAAGAATCTTTGAGGGCATTCCAACTGTTGCAAGTACCTGGCTATGTACATGCCAAAGGGGGCTTTGTGCTCAACAATGGGTCTCATAAGAGCTGAGTACAGTGGTACTACTACTTCCTTGGACTTGGATGCCATACCCTTGCTTAGGAGTTGGCAACGTAGAATGATATTCTTACTATCTTGGCTATGTGTTGGTAGAATTCCAGATTACTGTCCACATATATTCCCAAATCCTTAACTATCAAGTCAAGTCTTAGGGTTGTTTTATTGAATAAGTAATTAGCTTGGGTGGTCAGTGTTGCAAACTATAATGTATTTTATTGCATTGAGTTTTAATCCGTGGCTTTTGCACCAGTCATTTGTTTGTGCTAGAACCTCTTGTAGGATGTTGGTGTCATGGGAGGAATCTTTGATAACTCCCGAGAGGCCTTTGACATTAGCCTTGACATCTGAGAAGTAGATGCCAAACAGGAGCTGGCCCAACATACTCTGCTGGGGACCAGTCTCTTGGTTGAGGTGGTCTCACTGTTCCTGACTTCTTGGGTCTTATCAGTGACCCACGTGTAGTTCAGAGAGTTTGTCAACAAAACATGAGTAGCATATTGTATCAAACTCCTTAGCCATGTCAAGGTAGGCGGTATGCACCATTTTCCCCTCATCCATAGCCATGGTGACCCTATCAAAAAAGTCTACAAGGTTAAGTTGGCAAGAACCTCCCTTAACAAAGCCAACTTGGGATGGGTCCAGTGTCTGTAGGCTGCCAATGTCTTACTGATCATTTCCATGCTAATTTTTTCCATGGCTTTGCATATTAGACTTGTCAGACTGATGGGTCTGTAGTTCCAGGGGTCAGTTGATGGTCCACCCTTATAAAGAGGGATGACTGCTGTGGCCCTACCTTCACCTGGCATGTAAATTGTTTTGAAGGTGTAGTTGAAGCATGCCTCAAGTAGTCTATCTAGGTCATGTTTTAGGCTATTTAGGAGGCAACTGGGGACCTTGTTGGGGCCCACTGAAGCAGTGTTTTTGGCCTTAGTTAATACCTCCAGAAACTACTTCCTGTTGATAGCCAGGGGGTATGCTAGAAGGTATTTCACAGGAAACAGGGGGAGTGGGAGGTGAAAATACCTCACAACTGTCCAGATTTTTGCAGAATGTCCAGATTTGTCCTCATATTTTTGATCTGTTCCTTAAAAGATTTTGTTTTTCTGGCAAATCATTAGCATAACTCTATAGTCAGGCACACTGATGTCCCACTCACCAGGCTAAACAAGGAGAAAGTTACTGTCAGCTACCTGTTGGGTGCCAGGATCCGCCACGTAATGTATGCACTCAGGTCACTCCACAACAAGTACAAATATGACTCTGTCATTGTCCATGTTGGTGTGAATGACCTGAGATGGACCTCCCTGGACTACATTTAAAGAGACATGGAGGAACTCTCTGATCTTGTAGCCCAGGCAGGTATGATCCTAGCCCTGAGTAGCATCCTGCCATCACCCAGAATGATACCACAGTACAAGGACAAAATGATTGACTTCAACAATTGGCTAAGCTTCTGGTGTCATTCTACGGGGATCCAGTATCTGTCTGCCTAGGATGACATGATCAACAGACCACGAAGCTTTGCCAGAGATGGCCTGCACCTGTCGCCCTTGGGATTACGGATACTGCCTAAGGCTCCTGCCACCCTTATAGTGCCTTTTTTAGGCAAGGTTCAGTTGACAAATTCACCTCTGTAACAGGTACAAGCAAGCAAAATCTGAGGGTAATGCTACTCATTGCTAGAAGTCTATACCTCAAAATGCATTCACTCGAGGCACTCCTTAAAATGGAGAACATCGACATCTGTGCAGTGACAGAGACCTGGTTCAAGGCTCCAGAGAGCACCCCTGCATTACCAGGCTATAATTCATACCATACCTTTTGGCCACCTATCCTGGACCGAAACACTAAAGGCAGAGGTGTGTCCATATTCATTAAGGATAGCCACACCTCCAGGTTAATTGCTCAGCATAATGCAGCCAAGATTATCCAAGTGCAACTAACTCTGGGCAAGACCGTAATCCAAATTGTAACTTGCTACAGATCCCCCACCATGCCCCAGGATTCCCACTCCTCATTTCTTGATGCACTGGAAAATATTAGGGTACAACCCAACACCCTCATAATGGGTGATTTCAACTACCCCACCATTAACTGGGAAAACTACTCATGTACCAACTCTTTTGCTCAATGTTTTCTGGAATTCATAAATTCCAATGCCTTGAATCAACTTATCCACACCCCCACCAGAGGCAACAATATCCTAGACCTGTTCATTACCAACATGGGTGACCGGTGATCCACACCAGAGGTCAATTCTTTGTTGGTCAGATCCGACCACAAGCTAATCACCCTAGACATCCACATCCCGGCCCCACCCCCCATTAGGCAAACTACCATAAAATATTTATCCAAAGCCAACTTCATGCTTCTTAAGACAGAAGTGGCAAACTTCACGACACCCAGGCAGATGGACAACAGAGGTACAACTGCTGAATCCTACACAAATGCACTTTATAAGCACTTACATGAGTGCATGGATCGTGCTATCCCTAACAGAACCAAGATGCTATCCTCCCCAAAAAGGAAGCCAATCTGGTAGTCCCCTGCCATAAACAAACTCTACAACAGAAGAAAGAAACTGTTGCAAAAAAGAGTAAAATCCCCATGATTGGAGGAACTCTCTGGTCAGCCTCAGTAAGAAGCTGAGATCCCTCATAAAATTCTACAAAGCTAGTTATGAAAACAAAATCGCCACTGATTCTAAAGACAACCACAAAGCATTCTATAGCTATGTCAAGAATCTCAATGGCAACACTCAGATCTGATCAGAGTTACAGCACAATGGCACTAAATATACAGAACCAACTGATATTGCCAACATCCTGGCAGGTAAGTTCAGTGCTAACTTTACCCCTCTCTCACCCCCTAAAGGGCCCATCTCTATACTGGAAGAATGCAAAGTTCCTGTAATCATGGCTGCACAGGTAAAAAACACACTTTCCAAGGCCAAAAGCACAGCATCCATGGGACATGATAACATCCCAGGCTGTGTTCTACATGAACTACAGAATGAACTGGCACCCCACCTAAGCACCATGTTCAATCATAGCCTCACCTCAGGCTTTGTGCCCACTGAATAGTGCACAGCGACGGTCATCCCACTCCACAAAGGGGGAACCACCACGGACCACAAGAATTACCACCCCATTAGCCTAATGAGCCTGGTCTGCAAGGCATGGAACATATCATCATGGAACTTATAAACAAAGACATTGGTAATCTCCAAACTCTGGACCCCACCTAGTTCAGGTTTGTAAAAGGCAGATCATGTCTCCTAAATCTGATAGACTTCTTTGAAGCAGTCATGAAAGCCACAGACGAGGGTAAGGTGGTTCACACAGCCTATCTACATTTCGCCAAGGCTTTTGACACCATCCCCCACTCTGGAATTATAGATAAACTCGCTAAACTAGGTATAAATTCCTATGTCACAAGATGGGTTGCCAACTGGCTCACTGACAGAATCCACACTGTGAAAGTAGCAGACTCAAAATCCGACTTCAGACCAGTGACAAGTGGAGTACCACAGGGTTCAGTCCTGGGTCCTCTCCTGTTTGGTATCTACTTTTCTGAAGTACAGGCTAACACAGAAAGTATTTGGCTAATGGAGTTCGCAGATGACTGCAAACTAAGAGCCATAATCAAAACTCCTAACGATGTGGACATCCTACAAAAGGGCCTCACAGAGACAGATGCCTGGTGTCAAAGCCATGGCCTCAAGCTCAATGCCAAAAAATGCATTGTCATCCCCTTTGGTAAAAAATCTGCACCCATGAGCTACCACATAGGTGGTAGTCTACTTAACACTGAAAGTGTGATAAGACACCTTGGGACACAGGTGGACAGTGGTCTCTCCTTTGATAATCACATTGCCACAGTAGTCAGGAAATCCTTCTACGTGGCACACCTCATCACAAAAGTTTTCTCATCCAGGAAAAAAAGAGGTAATTGCTCCCCTCTACTCATCACTCATTAGACCCATTATAGAGTACAATGCCCCTTTTGGTATAAACCTCACAAGAAGTCTACAACAACTGGAAAGGCCATAGAAATACCTCACAAAGAGGATTACCGGCTTCAAACAGATGCCTTACGCAGACCATCTCAAAAAACTCCAGCTTTACTCTGTCACATATCACCTACGCAGAGGCTCTGAGCGGATGGATAAAGTTTAAGCTAATATCCAAAACATATCTCTCAAGTGTACCTCATTATGAGGAACGTACCTCATTTGGGGTCTTACAAAGTTCAGGTTCCTCGAAGTTCCACATTGAAAGACTCTGTCACACATTCAGTGTTAGGAATTGTTTTTAAGTGAAATCCATGGTAAATAGAAATGAATCATATTAATTCATTAAAAGATCTTTATAAGTGAAACTAGCATATTTTAACCATCCTATGACCTTCCTAGTTGAAGTTGTTAGCAAGCCATTAGTATGTGTTCCATATTTTTCCCATTTGTTCCACATTCTCAGGGTTAGTGTTCCTCATTTTGGAAATGAAAGGTTGAGAGCTATGATCCAAAAGCCTAGTGAAGACAGGTATAGGCTATCCTTGGCAAAGCAAAGTAGTCTGTTAACATGTCTTCCCATGCTGGTAGATACTGGATTCCCTTGGAGTGACACCAGAAACTAAGCCAATTATTAGAATCAATCATTTTATGTTCATACTGTGGCATCATCCTTGGTAGAAGTAGAATGCTGCTCAGTTTAAGACATTCACCTGTCTGTGACACATATTCAGAGAGATCCATAATGTCTCTTTTCATACAGTCCAATGAGGTATGCCTCATGTCATTTTCAACCACATGGACTATGACAGAATCATACTGGTACCTGTGGTGCAGTGACTTGAGTGTGTGAGTGACACCGTGGATCCTTGCTCCAGACAACTAACCATTATCTTCTCATATCCATTCTGGTGAGAGGAGTTTGTGTCTGTCATGCAATAGAATCCTCTATGACAAGAGTACTAGGTAAAGTGGTTGCTTGCCTGACAGGCTTTGCTGGTGGGGGATCACTGGGTGCAGCTTACATGTGGTTTTAGGTGTTGCTTTTGGTGTGTGCTTTAATGATTGCTGTGGGTAGGTCTTGCAGTTTGATAGCATAGGAGGTCTCTGAGGTTTGGAGAGGTTTCGTTTAAGTGCCTCGGCATAAGAGTCTATTGGTGTGGTGAGCAGTATGTGTGAAGGATGTAGTTTGTGTGTTCTTGACAACCTTGTTTGTAAGCGAGATTTTGGCTCCCCAAGGAAGTTATGCATGTAAATCTCTTGCATACTTTATTGAAGGACTAAAAGGTTGTCTGAGTGCATATCTACCAAGATTGCCAGAGAGACATTAAGAAATTGCAAATCCATGTTGTCAGGACCTGTATTATGGTTGGGCTATTATGGCTTAGGATCTTGGTTTTACAGGGGTTACCTGAGTGGTTTTTTAAGGTGAAGGGTAGATGTTAGTGCTATGATGTCTATTTGATGCTCTAACTAGCTGCTCTAAGCTTAGCGGCATGCAAAGCCTTTCTGTGTTACAGGTGAAGTCCTAAGTACTAGCTTTATAGATTTGCTGCTATACAGGGTACTGCTAACCACCACTGAGCGGAGAACAGCTCCACAAAAATGCACCTAATTTATTGCAGACTTTTCGGAACATGGGCTAATTTTTTTGGTTAGGCTTGTAAGGGCCTCAAAGCCAATAGCCTAGTAAGTTCCTATGATCCTAAAAGCTAAAAACTAACTCCCTTGACCTCTGGCCAATAAACAACAACACTTGAAGCTCCCTGGAGTACCTCCAACTCAGAGAAAAAAGGTGAACACCTTCTGCAACAAGATGAACGATGCTGGAACTTCTTAATGTAAAAGCACAGCAAAAGTAGCTTTCAAGTGCAGATTAACACCAAACAACTAAGTCCATAATAAGCCATCTGGCTGATGAAACAATCTCACTTTAAGCCTCCCTGCATGTTTCCTAACTTGGACTGACCAGGCTACTTTACTAATGCCACTAGAATAGCAGTCCCAGACTTCTTAATGTAAAACCAAACTCTGGTTAGACAAAAGTGAAAAGGTACAAACTAGCTAACAACATGTAACTCTTATTTTACATTCCCTTGTGTGTTTCCCAACTTGGACAGATCAGGCTACCTTTCTACTCTCACTAGAATTGCAGTCTCAGCCTTCATAATACAATAACACACCATATTTTGGCAAAAGTCCTATGGTAGAACCAATTGTCCCCCCTGTTACCAGCAACCATAGAAGTCCCTCAAGGATCCATCCTTGGCCCATTACTGTTCTCTCTATTTACAAATCAGATCTCTTCAACCTCTCCCACTGCCTCAATAGTACAATATGCAGATGGCACTACCCTCATATGTGCTGCCCCTACCCTTAGTGAACTGCAAACCCTTAACCAAAATAACTTCACCCTGGCAATAACTTGGTTCACTAACATCAAACTTCTTCTTAATCCCAAAAAAAAAAAAAAAAAAAACGAATTATTTTCAGCCCTGGCAGAGCTCCTCCCCTAAATAATAATTTCACCATTAGCTCCAAAGAAAACATTCAAATCAGTCCAACCACACACACTAAACTGCTAGGCATAGAAATAGACAATAACCTGAGGTTCGACATCCACATAGCACAAACCATTAAGAAAATTAATAAAAAACTTGGTCTCCTCTGCAGGCGCAAACAGTTTAAGACAAAATGCACCAAAGTAACCATCGCAAGGACTCATCTTCTATCCACCCTCATCTATGCCTCTCCCATCTTGACCAATCTCTGCCAAACTGATCTAAATAAAATGGAATCTTGCTACAACAAGATTGCCAAGTTTGCTACTGAAGCCTCATATAGTTCCCACCACTGTCTATCCCTTAAGCAACTCAACTGATCAAGGAGCTCTCAGATACTCTCTCAGGAGCTGTTTCTGAAGAGGTATGGGATTTAGTCGGCTCTCAGCTACCCTGACATTTATTTCCAATTTGTCCATGAGGCTCAATACTTATGTTGCCAAAGAAATGACAAGAGCAGGCGATAACAAATGCTTTCAACTCTGTCAGTGAACCTTGGATCCCAGGACCATTAAAAATTATTACAGACAATACCACAGTAATGCAGTATATAAACAAATCAGGGGAACCAGATCTTACCATCTGTGCAGACAAGCCACAGTAGCCTAAGGATATAGCTTTTTCGTGCAATCTCACTCTACTTGCATCCCATCACAGTAAACTTTTGTGGCTGACAAAATGAGCAGGACCAAGACAAACCTTCATGAATGAAAACTTAAACAGGGAATTCTTCCAGGAATTAATCCATCTGTGGGGAACACCTCAGATAGATCTATTTGCCTCCATTACCAACAATCAACTGGCAATATTCTGCTCTGGAACCCCATGCAAGAAGGCCTGGAAAACAGATGCATTCTCATTTCCTTAGATAAGAAGGTTCCAGTATATATTTCCATCTTTTCCACTGATATCAAGGGTCATTGAGAAGGATTCTCTAAAGATCATTGTGGTGGCTCCCTTCTCTTCCAGATAACAGTTGCTCTCCCTTCTTTTGGAAATGTCTAGGGATCATTACCACAAGCTTCCTCACAGACTGGGCCAGCTAACATAAGAGTGGGGATGTCTGATACAACACAGTTGGAAAGAACTGCAGCTTACTGCCTGGATGATAGAATTTTAATACCTTTAATGCACCTCTTTTCTGAGAGCATGCATCAAGTTTTAAAGGAGACAAGGAAACCTACTACTAGCGAAACTTCTCAACAAACTAGGAACCTCACCACAACAAAATTGGAGGAGATGAAGGCACTGGTCAAAGTAGGAATGCTGTATACAAAGAATAAACTGACTGTGCACCAAATGTAGATAAATAGGAAAACTGCAAGGCCAATAAACGCTCCAAAATGCGATGAAATTCTTTATTAACACAAAATACAGTGCGTCGACCTAGGTTTCGTCCGATAACCTCAGACTTCATCAGAACACTGTAATATAAAATGCTGAATGCTTATATAATCAAGTTAATCACATAGTTAATTAATTAATGAAATCATCCATCAAATCACTTGATTATGTAAGAAGACAAATTAATGTTCTAATTAAAATTGAAATTGAATAAATCCGAAGTTAATGCACACTATTTAAACCATAATACACAAACAACTGTTCACAATATTAAATAAAAAACATTAAACTAACATTATCTAACAAGAAAAATTAATTAATTATATATATAAATATGTAAATAATGAATGTACATATAAACATATAAAAATATATCTGAAAATTTGTATATGTATTAAAATACTACTAAACCAAATAGATGTAATATTGCAGAATAGCAACCGATACCCCAATGAATGTTAAAATGTATAATCTATATATATATATATATATATATATATATATATATATATATATATATATATATATATATTTGTGATGACATAAATTGTGGCCTATTTAATAATAACTCATCCAATACATAAATACAATGTATAATAACATGTTGAATAATGTTAAAACAGTTGTGTTATTAAAAATGTTAAAAAAGTGTAAATATATGTATGTTGAAAGCCTATAAAATGATATATATAAACATGCTTATAATTGTCTATTAAAACTTATAAAAAGCCGCTACATGAAACGCAATGTAAAAATATTATATAAATGTATTTATAATTATTAAATATATATAAATTAAATATAAATATTATTATAAATATAAATGTTAAAATGCCAAACAATAAATCAAGTTCCTTTAATATTGTGTAACCATAAAATAGGTTTTATGCTGATATACTCATTTAAACCAGGGTATTGATTGGCATTCAATAAAATTTGCATTCTTAATTCTGCTATATCAAGGTTAAATTTAGTAATTTTTCCTTGTGGGTCAATATCCTGATGAAATATACCAAAAAACTTAAAGTGATGATTATCAAATTGATTTTTATGCCTTGCTAAGGCATTTGTTAATTTTCCATGTTTTATGTCTAGTATATGTTCTTTGATTCTATCCCGCAACAACCTACTGTTTTTCCCACATAAAACTATCACATTGTTGGCATACTGCAATATAAACCACATTGCGTGTAAAACAGTTAATATGATGGTGTATCCTTACTTGATGTCCATTGACTGTCACCATTTTATCAATATTCATCATATGTTTACATACAGAACACCTTCCGCATTTAAAACTTCCTGTAGGTTTGTTCGAAGAATGGGTATCCCCCGTATTTAAGCTTTCAAATAACTCTCTAAATGATGTATCTTTCCTAAATATATAAGTAATATTACCCTTGAAAAGTTCACCCATCATACTATCCAATTTAATAAAATTCCAATTCTTCTTGATAATACCTCTAACTGATTCAAAAGTATCATTAAAAGTGGTGACAAATAAAGGCACACTATTACACGTAAAATGTTTGTTACCCATTTTATGGCCATAAATGTTGTTATCTAACAAATCTACATTATCATTTAATAAGGCTCTATAAAAGCCATTTTTCCTTTTGTTGATTACTTCATTAGCAATATTTTCACAAAATTCCATCGGGTAATCCCTATTTATAAAAAGATTAATAATGAATTGTATTTCTTTGTTGAAATCCTCCTCTTCGCTGACCATCCTGGCCGCTCTGACAAACTGGCCCTTAACCACGGCCCTTTTCTGGTGGTCAGGGTGCCAGCTATTAAAATGTAAATAAGAATTTGAAAAGGTGGATTTCCTATATATATTTGATATTAACTTATTTTTATTTTTATCAAAGGTCAATTGTATATCTAAATAACTTATGCTTTCCTGACTAATAGTAAATGTGAATTGCAAAAACCAAACAGTATTATTTAGATACTTTATAAAAGCTTTTAACTCATCCTGTTCACCATTCCAAATAATAAATAAATCATCTAAAAAACGGCCATAAAATTTAACATATTTAAAAAACACAGAATTAAAAACATAATTTAACTCCCAATATGTTAATACAAAGTTTGCAAAGTTGGGGGCACATGCTGCCCCCATAGCCACCCCATTCTTCTGTTTAAAATAAGCGCCTTCAAAATAAATAAAATTGTTTTTTAACACAATCCCCATAAGTTTACTTAATACATTTATTTTATTCTGATCGTATAATTTTGTAAAGAATAACTGTTCTTCGAGCCATTCCAGGCCCTTGTCATGGGGAATAACTGTAAACAAATTGCAAACGTCCAAAGTAACAAAAGTATCCCCCAAAGTGAATGCAATGGAATTGATTTTGGTTAAAAGTCCCACGAATCTTTGAGTATATGCTTAAAATATTCAATGCCTGGCTTTAAATACTAATCTAAGTATTGACTTATAAAGTGTGTTTTGCTCGGCGTACCGTCCACAATAGCTCTAAACTGTAAGTTATCAAGTCCTTTATGAATTTTTGGAATTCCGAAGATCCCACTTATGACTGGAAACTCATTACGTAGGAAACACCAATCCTGCTCATTTAATTCACCTTGATATAACATATCATATAATGTTGTATCTATTCTTTTATGGGCTATATTAATTTCGTTCCTACTAATTTCCACATATGTATCTCCCAACAATAGGGCATTCATGTAGGTTACATAGTCTTGGTGATCAACAATGACTACTCCACTTCCCTTGTCAGGTTTCATAATTCTAATATTTTTCGTGGACAAAATTCTTTTTAATGT
The DNA here is from genome assembly GCF_019279795.1 of Protopterus annectens. Lineage (NCBI taxonomy): Eukaryota > Metazoa > Chordata > Ceratodontiformes > Protopteridae > Protopterus > Protopterus annectens. The sequence continues at coordinate 782,784,984 of NC_056743.1, forward strand.
GGCTGCCTCACTAATAGTCATATTGTTATTAACTTTTGTATGATAATTATAAAAATTATAAAAAACATCCCTAATATCGTTTTCTGATACTTTTTCAAATAAGGCCACTTTTTCATGCATGGGGGGATTAAAAGTACTTGGTTTTGACAAGCAAGGTTTTCCACATGTATTAATGTCCCATGGGTTATTTTGGTACAAAATTTTTTAAATTTAACTTTCTGGTGAATAATTTTAAATCAACAATTGTATTCACTAAGTTACCTCTCCTACGCGGGACAAAACTAAACCCCTTTGAAAAAAGGTTTACACACTTGCTATCAAAAACTTGTCGTGTATAATTGTATAATTTAAAATCCCCCTTGTCATTAACCACAATGATTGGTTTAGAAAACAAAACACATTCAACTTCATTGTGTACTACATTATCATGATTTAACTGATAATAGGGGGTTGCTGTACATTCTACTTCTGCTGCGTTGGACCAATCCATGTAAATGCTAACCACACTATTATCAGTTTCATTGTTATGAGTTATGGAATCATTGGTATTTGCTATACATTCTACTATTACTTCATTAAATGAATCTGCATAACTGTTAACCACACTGTTGATAATAGATCCGTTAACAATACTGGCATCATTCGAAAGTGTCTGTCCATCAAAGGGGTGTATAGTTATATCACAGAATGAATCGGTACTTTCCACCTTCTCATATGCCATCCGTTGTCCAATTTCACCCAAAAACTGGACCGACCTATCCTCTGTATGTTCTGTGAATTCACATTGTTGTATATTACTTCCATGTGGAAAACGGTAACTAATAAGGTTATCCTCTAATACATTGTTATCTATATTTTCTCCTCTACAATTGAAAACAGGAGAAACTGAAACTAAAGTACTGGTAACTTCTACCTCCGTGGAAACGTTCTTTAAACTTGAATCGATATGATTGGCAATTGTACAAAAATCAGAGTGCTTACCAAGTACCTTCTCACGGTGGACGCCATCGGCTACTTGCGCGCCCCCCAAGTGTTTTTTTGAAAGTTCACCTTTTTATAGTAATCCGGTTCTCTCCTTGGACGTGTTCCTGTATTATCAAAACCCTCGTTTTCTTCAAAAGAGTGTTGTCCCCTAAGTCTCTTTGATCTCCTGAGACCGTCGATATTACTCGGACTGCCATGTTGCCGCGCGTTGGCTTCCGACTGAAGAGGGGAAGTGATGTCATCTAATTCATCCAATCGGCCCATCCTTTCTGTTGTCTCCGTATTACCACGATTCAAACAGTGTGATTTAGGGTATACTATACCCGTCGCATATATTTTCGTGTCTCTTTTAATTTTGTTCTGTTTTTTATCATACAAAATATTGCAACTATGTTCCACATCCTTGATTATGTTGACATAGTTCGTATAGTATTGGTCAAACAATAGGTCCTGGCTTATGCTATTATTAAGTTGTTCCATCTCTATTAAAAGTGATTCAATCTTTTTGTCATTATATTTTATCATGATTTCCAATAAAGCCAAACCCGTTTTGTTAAATAAGTCATGCAATTCTTTTAACATGTCTGGATCTCGTTCACTACCATTGGGGTATCTCCATAATCTCAGTCCTTTGGGTACTAACCCTAATTTGATATTCTTACGCAAATACCCATTCTCCATTTGCGTACGCTTTAATTTAAACAATTTGACTTCAAATTGCTTAAGTAAGTCTCTCATGTTTCCCTTCACAATGTGGGTATCCGTATGTACAGATGTCTTTGCTAAAGTAAAAGAATACTGGTTGAATGTCCACGTTGCTACATTTACCGGCATTGCCCGATCTGACCGGGCTGTGTTGTGTGATTGTTCAATGGTGCCGGTACCGTTCGAACATTGCATATCTGGCAACGGGGAAGCTTGGGTGAGCGGCAAACCCAAACTGCTGGTAGGTGAATTATCCACATTAGTCGTTGACATCAGTTTGTGAATGAGAGTAGTGTGAAGCTTTAACTGCTCATTCATTTCTTTGAGCAACACACCCACATCAACCACGCCACTCTCGTCCTCCATAACGAATAAACCAACGAAACTTCTCAACAAACTAGGAACCTCACCACAACAAAATTGGATGAGATGAAGGCACTGGTCAAAGTAGGAATGCTGTATCCAAAGAATAAACTGACTGTGCACCAAATGTAGATAAATAGGAAAACTGCAAGGCCAATAAACGCTCCAAAATGCGATGAAATTCTTTATTAACACAAAATACAGTGCGTCGACCTAGGTTTAGATCCGATAACCTCAGACTTCATCAGAACACTGTAATATAAAATGCTGAATGCTTATATAATCAAGTTAATCACATAGTTAATTAATTAATGAAATCATCCATCAAATCACTTGATTATGTAAGAAGACAAATTAATGTTCTAATTAAAATTGAAATTGAATAAATCCGAAGTTAATGCACACTATTTAAACCATAATACACAAACAACTGTTCACAATATTAAATAAAAAACATTAAACTAACATTATCTAACAAGAAAAAATAATTAATTATATATATAAATATGTAAATAATGAATGTACATATAAACATATAAAAATATATCTGAAAATTTGTATATGTATTAAAATACTACTAAACCAAATAGATGTAATATTGCAGAATAGCAACCGATACCCCAATGAATGTTAAAATGTATAATCTATATATATATATATATATATATATATATATATATATATTTGTGATGACATAAATTGTGGCCTATTGAATAATAACTCATCCAATGCATAAATACAATGTATAATAACATGTTGAATAATGTTAAAAACAGTTGTGTTATTAAAAAATGTTAAAAAAGTGTAAATATATGTATGTTGAAAGCCTATAAAATGATATATATAAACATGCTTATAATTGTCTATTAAAACTTATAAAAAGCCGCTACATGAATTTCATAATTTTCAGATATATTTTTATATGTTTATATGTACATTCATTATTTACATATTTATATATATAATTAATTAATTTTTCTTGTTAGATAATGTTAGTTTAATGTTTTTTATTTAATATTGTGAACAGTTGTTTGTGTATTATGGTTTAAATAGTGTGCATTAACTTCGGATTTATTCAATTTCAATTTTAATTAGAACATTAATTTGTCTTCTTACATTATCAAGTGATTTGATGGATGATTTCATTAATTAATTAACTATGTGATTAACTTGATTATATAAGCATTCAGCATTTTATATTACAGTGTTCTGATGAAGTCTGAGGTTATCGGACGAAACCTAGGTCGACGCACTGTATTTTGTGTTAATAAAGAATTTCATCGCATTTTGGAGCGTTCATTGGCCTTGCAGTTTTCCTATTTATCTACATTTGGTGCACAGTCAGTTTATTCTTTGGATACAGCATTCCTACTTTGACCAGTGCCTTCATCTCCTCCAATTTTGTTGTGGTGAGGTTCCTAGTTTGTTGAGAAGTTTCGTTGGTTTATTCGTTATGGAGGACGAGAGTGGCGTGGTTGATGTGGGTGTGTTGCTCAAAGAAATGAACGAGCAGTTAAAGCTTCACACTACTCTCATTCACAAACTGATGTCAACGACTAATGTGGATAATTCACCTACCAGCAGTTTGGGTTTGCCGCTCACCCAAGCTTCCCCGTTGCCAGATATGCAATGTTCGAACGGTACCGGCACCATTGAACAATCACACAACACAGCCCGGTCAGATCGGGCAATGCCGGTAAATGTAGCAACGTGGACATTCAACCAGTATTCTTTTAATTTAGCAAAGACATCTGTACATACGGATACCCACATTGTGAAGGGAAACATGAGAGACTTACTTAAGCAATTTGAAGTCAAATTGTTTAAATTAAAGCGTACGCAAATGGAGAATGGGTATTTGCGTAAGAATATCGAATTAGGGTTAGTACCCAAAGGACTGAGATTATGGAGATACCCCAATGGTAGTGAACGAGATCCAGACATGTTAAAAGAATTGCATGACTTATTTAACAAAACGGGTTTGGCTTTATTGAAAATCATGATAAAATATAATGACAAAAAGATTGAATCACTTTTAATAGAGATGGAACAACTTAATAATAGCATAAGCCAGGACCTATTGTTTGACCAATACTATACGAACTATGTCAACATAATCAAGGATGTGGAACATAGTTGCAATATTTTGTATGATAAAAAACAGAACAAAATTAAAAGAGACACGAAAATATATGCGACGGGTATAGTATACCGTAAATCACACTGTTTGAATCGTGATAATACGGAGACAACAGAAAGGATGGGCCGATTGGATGAATTAGATGACATCACTTCCCCTCTTCAGTCGGAAGCCAACGCGCGGCAACATGGCAGTCCGAGTAATATCGACGGTCTCAGGAGATCAAAGAGACTTAGGGGACAACACTCTTTTGAAGAAAACGAGGGTTTTGATAATACAGGAACACGTCCAAGGAGAGAACCGGATTACTATAAAAAGGTGAACTTTCAAAAAAACACTTGGGGGGCGCGCAAGTAGCCGATGGCGTCCACCGTGAGAAGGTACTTGGTAAGCACTCTGATTTTTGTACAATTGCCAATCATATCGATTCAAGTTTAAAGAACGTTTCCACGGAGGTAGAAGTTACCAGTACTTTAGTTTCAGTTTCTCCTGTTTTCAATTGTAGAGGAGAAAATATAGATAACAACGTATTAGAGGATAACCTTATTAGTTACCGTTTTCCACATGGAAGTAATATACAACGATGTGAATTCACAGAACATACAGAGGATAGGTCGGTCCAGTTTTTGGGTGAAATTGGACAACGGATGGCATATGAGAAGGTGGAAAGTACCGATTCATTCTGTGATATAACTATACACCCCTTTGATGGACAGTCACTTTCGAATGATGCCAGTATTGTTAACGGATCTATTATCAACAGTGTGGTTAACAGTTATGCAGATTCATTTAATGAAGTAATAGTAGAATGTATAGCGAATACCAATGATTCCATAACTCATAACAATGAAACTGATAATAGTGTGGTTAGCATTTACATGGATTGGTCCAACGCAGCAGAAGTAGAATGTACAGCAACCCCCTATGATCAGTTAAATCATGATAATGTAGTACACAATGAAGTTGAATGTGTTTTGTTTTCTAAACCAATCATTGTGGTTAATGACAAGGGGGATTTTAAATTATACAATTATACACGACAAGTTTTTGATAGCAAGTGTGTAAACCTTTTTTCAAAGGGGTTTAGTTTTGTCCCGCGTAGGAGAGGTAACTTAGTGAATACAATTGTTGATTTAAAATTATTCACCAGAAAGTTAAATTTAAAAATTTTGTACCAAAATAACCCATGGGACATTAATACATGTGGAAAACCTTGCTTGTCAAAACCAAGTACTTTTAATCCCCCCATGCATGAAAAAGTGGCCTTATTTGAAAAAGTATCAGAAAACGATATTAGGGATGTTTTTTATAATTTTTATAATTATCATACAAAGGTTAATAACAATATGACTATTAGTGAGGCAGCCACATTAAAAAGAATTTTGTCCACGAAAAATATTAGAATTATGAAACCAGACAAGGGAAGTGGAGTAGTCATTGTTGATCACCAAGACTATGTAACCTACATGAATGCCCTATTGTTGGGAGATACATATGTGGAAATTAGTAGGAACGAAATTAATATAGCCCATAAAAGAATAGATACAACATTATATGATATGTTATATCAAGGTGAATTAAATGAGCAGGATTGGTGTTTCCTACGTAATGAGTTTCCAGTCATAAGTGGGATCTTCGGAATTCCAAAAATTCATAAAGGACTTGATAACTTACAGTTTAGAGCTATTGTGGACGGTAAGCGCAGCAAAACACACTTTATAAGTCAATACTTAGATTATTATTTAAAGCCAGGCATTGAATATTTTAAGCATATACTCAAAGATTCGTGGGACTTTTTAACCAAAATCAATTCCATTGCATTCACTTTGGGGGATACTTTTGTTACTTTGGACGTTTGCAATTTGTTTACAGTTATTCCCCATGACAAGGGCCTGGAATGGCTCGAAGAACAGTTATTCTTTACAAAATTATACGATCAGAATAAAATAAATGTATTAAGTAAACTTATGGGGATTGTGTTAAAAAACAATTTTATTTATTTTGAAGGCGCTTATTTTAAACAGAAGAATGGGGTGGCTATGGGGGCAGCATGTGCCCCCAACTTTGCAAACTTTGTATTAACATATTGGGAGTTAAATTATGTTTTTAATTCTGTGTTTTTTAAATATGTTAAATTTTATGGCCGTTTTTTAGATGATTTATTTATTATTTGGAATGGTGAACAGGATGAGTTAAAAGCTTTTATAAAGTATCTAAATAATACTGTTTGGTTTTTGCAATTCACATTTACTATTAGTCAGGAAAGCATAAGTTATTTAGATATACAATTGACCTTTGATAAAAATAAAAATAAGTTAATATCAAATATATATAGGAAATCCACCTTTTCAAATTCTTATTTACATTTTAATAGCTGGCACCCTGACCACCAGAAAAGGGCCGTGGTTAAGGGCCAGTTTGTCAGAGCGGCCAGGATGGTCAGCGAAGAGGAGGATTTCAACAAAGAAATACAATTCATTATTAATCTTTTTATAAATAGGGATTACCCGATGGAATTTTGTGAAAATATTGCTAATGAAGTAATCAACAAAAGGAAAAATGGCTTTTATAGAGCCTTATTAAATGATAATGTAGATTTGTTAGATAACAACATTTATGGCCATAAAATGGGTAACAAACATTTTACGTGTAATAGTGTGCCTTTATTTGTCACCACTTTTAATGATACTTTTGAATCAGTTAGAGGTATTATCAAGAAGAATTGGAATTTTATTAAATTGGATAGTATGATGGGTGAACTTTTCAAGGGTAATATTACTTATATATTTAGGAAAGATACATCATTTAGAGAGTTATTTGAAAGCTTAAATACGGGGGATACCCATTCTTCGAACAAACCTACAGGAAGTTTTAAATGCGGAAGGTGTTCTGTATGTAAACATATGATGAATATTGATAAAATGGTGACAGTCAATGGACATCAAGTAAGGATACACCATCATATTAACTGTTTTACACGCAATGTGGTTTATATTGCAGTATGCCAACAATGTGATAGTTTTTATGTGGGAAAAACCAGTAGGTTGTTGCGGGATAGAATCAAAGAACATATACTAGACATAAAACATGGAAAATTAACAAATGCCTTAGCAAGGCATAAAAATCAATTTGATAATCATCACTTTAAGTTTTTTGGTATATTTCATCAGGATATTGACCCACAAGGAAAAATTACTAAATTTAACCTTGATATAGCAGAATTAAGAATGCAAATTTTATTGAATGCCAATCAATACCCTGGTTTAAATGAGTATATCAGCATAAAACCTATTTTATGGTTACACAATATTAAAGGAACTTGATTTATTGTTTGGCATTTTAACATTTATATTTATAATAATATTTATATTTAATTTATATATATTTAATAATTATAAATACATTTATATAATATTTTTACATGCGTTTCATGTAGCTTTTTATAAGTTTTAATAGACAATTATAAGCATGTTTATATATATCATTTTATAGGCTTTCAACATACATATATTTACACTTTTTTAACATTTTTTAATAACACAACTGTTTTTAACATTATTCAACATGTTATTATACATTGTATTTATGCATTGGATGAGTTATTATTAAATAGGCCACAATTTATGTCATCACAAATATATATATATATATATATATATATATATATAGATTATACATTTTAACATTCATTGGGGTATCGGTTGCTATTCTGCAATATTACATCTATTTGGTTTAGTAGTATTTTAATACATATACAAATTTTCAGATATATTTTTATGTTTATATGTACATTCATTATTTACATATTTATATATATAATTAATTAATTTTTCTTGTTAGATAATGTTAGTTTAATGTTTTTTATTTAATATTGTGAACAGTTGTTTGTGTATTATGGTTTAAATAGTGTGCATTAACTTCGGATTTATTCAATTTCAATTTTAATTAGAACATTAATTTGTCTTCTTACATAATCAAGTGATTTGATGGATGATTTCATTAATTAATTAACTATGTGATTAACTTGATTATATAAGCATTCAGCATTTTATATTACAGTGTTCTGATGAAGTCTGAGGTTATCGGACGAAACCTAGGTCGACGCACTGTATTTTGTGTTAATAAGGAATTTCATCGCATTTTGGAGCGTTTATTGGCCTTGCAGTTTTCCTATTTATCTACATTTGGTGCACAGTCAGTTTATTCTTTGGATACAGCATTCCTACTTTGACCAGTGCCTTCATCTCCTCCAATTTTGTTGTGGTGAGAAACCTACTACTAGGAAATCATATAGCAGCCAATTGAAAAAATTTTCTACTTAGTGCCAATACAAGAACTAGGACCCTTTTAAGGCTAATATTTCTCTGGTTCTACACTATCTGTGTGAGTGGCATTACTTACTCCTTTATCAGGATACACTTATTGGATATTTCACCATGTCTGCCCATGGACCCTCCTCTCATTGCATTCCATTATTAAAATGCTGTTGAAAGAGGTGTTAACATACCAAGCCACCTAGATAACAAATGCCTTCTTGAGATCTTAACTTTGTTTTAGAAAAATAAATCTTGCTCCATTTGAACCAGCTCATTAGACTTTTTTGAGGTTCTTAACAAGAAAAACAGTATTCCTTACTGCTCTGACTTCTGCTAGAAAAGTGAGTTGCAAGCTCTTATGATAAGTCAAACTTACCTTATTTTCTACAAAGACGGGGGTTTCTTTAAGAACTAGTCCTTCATTTATGCCTCAAGTGGTATCTAAATTTACTATGAACCCAGCTATCAGCATCCCTGTCTTCTTTCTAGAACCTAAATATGAGTAAGACATGATTCTGCTTATTCTGGATGTCCACAGACAATTCAGATATTATCCTGACAAAAATAAAACTTTCAGAAACTCTGATCAGTTATTAATTACTTATGAAGGTAAGGAAAAGGACAGGCTGTGTCAAAGTAGATAATCTCCAAATGGTTGTTTCATGCTATTACATTTTATTATACCTATCACAATAAGGCAATTCCAGTCAGGGTCAAAGCTAACTCTACCATAGCCTTTGCTTCATCTCTGCAATTTTGGAAAGGGCTGGGTTCTAGAGTATTCTAGAAGCAGCAACTTGGTCCTCTATGCAAATTTGCAAAGCATTACAAGATTCCTGATCTGAGGTTCTTATCATGAAATACAGTGTTACTTATTGCTCTGACTTCTGCAAGAAGAATGCTTGAGTTGCAAGCTTTTATAGTTGGTCAGTCTTATCTCACATTCCTCTAAGATAGGGTTTCCTTAAGAACAAATATTTCATTTTTTATAATGGTATTTGAGTTTACTTTGAGCTAACCTATCAATTTCCCTGTCATATTTACAAAACCTAAAATGACAGATAATGGATTTGTCTTACTCGGGTCTATACCACATAGTCGAAGTATGACAACTTCGAATGGTAGTCAGTGTGAGGACATTGATTTTTAGCAAATACTGACCTCTTGCAGGGCACTAGCCTCTCTTTTTAAGTTGACATGAAAGCTATGAAGGGCTTGGCACCCAGAACACTAATTTCTTCCAGCTCTGATCACGCTATCAACAATCTGGACGTGTGTACTGTAGCCTTAAGCTTTGGAAGCTGACTGGTTGTTACATCCTTGGTAGGCTATAGGCTACTGCAGCAGTTAATTGTTTGAACATATTCTGTTATTGTAAGTTTACTTGCAGAACTGTAGATCTGATGTTATTTTCATTCTTTCTGCAATTCATTCCACAACAGATGGGTTTCAGATCCGACTTGGCTGCTTTCACTAGACTCAGGGATACAGCTGTAAAGCTCCTGTCTTTACTCACAATGCCCCACCATCCTGGTACCTCAGATCTCGTTTAATGACACATCATTCGGGTGCAACTTTTCTGCTCTTCAGCTAAGGGTGTTAGGATTAGATATCTCCTTATTTCTGATTTTTTTTTTTTTTATATCTTTTTTCCCTTCCTCTCTTTACCTTTGTTTAAATATAGGGCTCTTGATAATGTTGAAATTCTCTTACTTTTTGTCTTCTAGTTAGGCCTATCTACCCTTGTGAGGGTATTATTTTGAATACTATTGTTGGTATTCTTTCCCTTTCTTTTTCTGTCTACCCATCTATGGGGTACATCTGGAATATTATTGTTGGTATTTTCTTTTCTCTGTATCTCTATAAAAATAAATAAATAAATAATAATGTCTTTGTGTCTTTCGGCTTTTCCCGTTTAGGGGTCGCCACAGTGGAACTCCGGTCTGCTAATGATTGGCAGTAGAGTTTTACGTGCTGGCTTGCCGGGCCTAACGCACAACCTGCAACGAAGGAATGCCCATTCACGCATGCCGTCACACAGAAGACGCTATAACTGAGAATTGAACGGGCAACGTCTAACTGTGAGGCGACAACGCTACCGCAGCACCACCACCGCATAAATAATAATAATAATAATAATAATAAATAAATAAAAATAAAATATCTCTCTATCATTCTACTTGGTTTCAATATGGCTGACAAGCCTACAGGCTTTAAGAAATGCATATCTTATGAGCCTGAGATCCCTAATTCTGATGCCCACCAGGAGTGCATTTATTGTTTGGGCACTGCCCATCTTGAAGTTCAGTGCTCCATCTGTTCAGGATTCAACTCCCGTGCTTTGAGTGACAGGAGAAACAAGTTACTTCTAAAAGGCTGACTACCTTCTCTTCTGCTTCTGTACTAGCTGGGGCTCAAATACCCTCCCAAAAACCCGATAAAGGGAGACATGACTCAGCTTCAAAAGAGGAGTCAAGGAAACAGTCCCCTGACCATTCTCCTCTTTCGGCTCCTATTCCCAAACCTCCGGCTGAGGTTTCTAAGAAACCAGATCCAACACCATCTTTGTATCCTAAAACTCCTAGCACCAAATCTCCTCGGATCCAGTCTCCACGTTTCTCCCTAGAGCTAATATCTCCTCAGCTCCATTCGGCTCTTTTGTAAGAGACACTGAGGAAACACTCCAGACCACCTTCCACAAGTTCATCTCTTAGGTCCTCAAGGAGTTTATCTGAACCAGAGGTGGACAGAATGATGAGGACGTTTTTCAGGGCTCAGATCCAGATTAGGATAATTCCAGCTCCATCTCCCATCGGACCCATGAGCCTGCGCTCTTCTCAACCTCATGTTATATCTCCTTTTACAATCCGACCAGTGGTTTCAGAGCCCTCAGATCAGAGATCTTCCAGAATGTCCTTGTCGGATCCAAAGACATGATGTTCTTCCACTCTGATCATGGTCCTGAGTGGCCCAACTCTGATATCTTCAGAGCAGGATGACTCTCAGAGCTGAAGTGTTGACACCGGCTCCAGGAGGTTGGGGTCAACTCTGAAGCTGTTGGAGCCATCCTTGCCTCTTGGCACCTTGGCATTAGACAGCTTGGCTTGGACTACATCACCAAGGCAAGGATCTATGGGGTTTCAGAATTTAGTGTAGGTAACTTAGGCAAGGGTGTGACCAGCTGTCATTTATTCTGGACCTTCTGCCTTCAAGATTGTGGTGAGGGCTTTCTTTCTATTCAGAGAGAGAACATCCTTAACCTCTTCAGATCCAGCCCTCCTTATCCATTGAATTTAAGCTCTTAGCCTCTCATGTGTATTCCACCGGGACAGCCACCCTGTACTAGCCTTCAGACAGATCTAGATGTGAACCCTTTCATGATAAGGTGGGCTATATAGAAGGGCTTTCTAACCACTTTGGCAATGTGGTTGTCAAAGGAGAGATTACTATCAACTTGGGTTCCCAGGTCCCTAATTACTTCCTCCGTACTTAATGGATTACCACCTATGTGGTAGTTTGTGGGCACTTTGTTTTTCCCAAAGGGGATGACTATACACTTCTTGGCATTTAGTTTTAGGCCATGGCTTTGGCACCAGTTGTCCATCTCTGTGAGACCATTTTGGAGGATGTCTTGTGTCAGCTGGAGAGTCAATTATGGCACCCAGTTTGCAGTCATCTGCAAACTTGGTCAGCCAAAGTCCTCCCATATTGGCCTGTACCTCTGAAAAATATATACCAAACAAGAGCAGTCCCAGGACTGAGCCCTGTGGGACACCACTTGTAACAGGTTTAGAGTCTGACATGGCTCCTGCAATTCTGACCATGTGGGTTCTGTCCTTGAGCCAGTTTGCAACCCATCTTATGACATAGGGGTTAATATTTAGGCTGGAGAGCTTATCTATGATGTCAGAGTGGGGTATGGTGTCAAAGGCTTTTGAGAGGTCCAGGTAGGCTGTGTGGACTACCTTCCCTTCATCTATGGCCTTGGTGACTGTTTCGAAGAAGTCTACCCGGTTCAAGAGGCAGGATCTGCCTTTAACAAAGCCAAATTGTGTAGGATCTAGCATCTGTAATTCCCCAATGTCTTTGTTTATGAGTTCCATGATGATCTGCTCCATAGCTTTGCAGACCAGGCTAGTCAGGCTTATGGGGCGATAGTTTCCAGGGTCCGTTGAGGCTCCACCTTTGTGGAGTGGGACCACTGTTGCAGTACGCCATTCCTTGGGTACATATCCTGTAGTAAGCCTGAGATTGAACAGTAACCTAATATGAGGTTTTAGCTCTTCTTGGAGCTCCTGTAGGACGCAGGCCGAGACACCGTCCGGTCCCATTGATGCTGTGTTTTTTGCTCTGGAGAGGGTAGCTCCCACCTGAGCATCTGAGATGACAGGGGGACAACTCTCTGCTGGGATAGATATTTGCTCTTTTGGGGGGGAAGGGGGGGGATTTGTACTGAACCTATCCGCCATGATGTTGGCAATGTCTGTGGGTTCAGTGTATTTTTTGTCATTTTGGACTAACTCCGAACATATCTGGGAGTTGCCACCTAGGTTTCTAACATAACTAAAGAAGGCCTTGTGGTTATCTTTAGTGTCTTGTGCAATTTTTCTCTCGAAGCTGGCCTTGGAAGATTTTATGAGGAACCATAGTCTTTTGCTAGTACTGATCAGTGATGCTTTCTTATTGAGGGATTTTGCTCTATCCTGCAGTAGCTTCCTCCTTTTGCTGTATAGCTTATTTATGGCAGTGGTCCACCAGACAGGACGCCTGCCTTTGGAGGACTGGGTCTTGGTTTTATTTGGGATTGCATGATCCATGCATTCCTGAAGATGTCCATAGAATGCATTTATAAAGGATTCTGCAGTCTGGGCCGTAGTTTCCACTGGCCCAGGGGCTTTGAGTGAATTCACCTCAGTTTTGAGAAGTGTGAAATTAGCCTTGGAGAAGTTTTTTACTGTGGTTTTCTGGGGTGGTGGTGGGGTCAGGATGTGGATGTCCAGCGAGATTAATTTGTGGTCTGATCTTACCAATGAGGGGTGTAACTCTGGTGCAGAGCATAGAGTCCCCATGTTTGTGATGATCAGGTCCAGTATGTTTTCCCCTCTTGTGGGCATGGTGACCAGTTGTTCCATAGCATTTGAGTTTATAAATTCTAGGAACCTCTGGGATAGGTTGTTGGGGCTTGAGTAGTGCTCCCAGTCTATGTTAGGGTAGTTGAAGTCACCCAATATAAAGGTATTTGGAGAGACCTTCATATTCTCCAGTGTTCTCAGATAAGCCACGTGAGGTTCCAGAGTCTGGGATGGTGGTCTGTAGCAGGCTACAAACTGAAAGGCAGTTTTGCCCACTGTTAGTTGCACATGGTTGGTTTCTGATGCTTTGTGCAGTGCCACTAACCTGGAGGTGTGGGTATCCTTGATGAATATGGATACTCCCCCTCCTTTTGTGGTTCGGTCCGAGTTTTGGGGCCGAAAAGCATGGTATGAGGTACAGCCTGGTAGTGCTGGGGTGCTCTCGGGAGCCTTGAACCAGGTCTCTGTTACTGCACAAACATTGATATTCTCCATGCTGAGGAGAGCTTTGAGTGCTTGCATTTTGAGGTTTAGACTTCTAGCGTTGAGTAGCATTACCCTTAGTTTATTTTTCCTTGTGTTGTCTATGGAGGTGGGTTTGTCTTTTGAGCCTTGCCTAAAAAAGGCACTATGGGGGTGGCAAGAGCCCTTGCCAGTATCTGAAAGCCCAAAGGTGACAGGTGCAAGCCGTCCCTAGCAAAGCAACGTGGCTTGTCGAGCATGTCATCCCAGGCTGACAGACACTGGATCCCCTTTGAATGACACCAGAACTTTAGCCAATTGTTAAAATTTATCATTTTTTCTTTATACTGTGGCATCATTTTTGGTGAGGGCAAGATGCTACTCAAGGTCAGGGTCATACCTGTTTGGGCTACATGATCTGAGAGCTCCTCTATGTCTCTTTTCATGTAGTCCAGGGAGGTACGGCACAGGTCATTCACACCAGCATCAACAATGACAGAGTCATATTTGTACTTGCTTTGGAGTGACCTGAGTGCTTGTGTTATGTGGCGGATCCTGGCACCCAACAGGCAGCTCACCATGACCTTCTCCTTATTCAGCCTGGTGAGTGGGACGTCAGTGTGCCTGACAATAAAGTCACCTATTACAAGTGTATCAGGTGTGCTGTTTGGCCTTAAGGGCTGTGACTGTTTGGCACACTGATTATGTGAAGTATGTGTTTCACTTTTTTTGTTTTGTGGTAGAGGTTGCTTGGATGTCTACTTTGGAGGTCTCTGCTGCTTAGGCAGATTTGTATTTAGAGCTTCCAAGTATGTTTTAGTGTGTTTATGTGTTTGGTTTGATGATGTGGTAGGTCTATGTGCGGCTGGATTTGTGGTGTGTATGGTTTCCTTCTCCTCCTGACTGGCTGCGCCAGTACTGCGTTGAGAGAGCTTAGCCTCCAGTTTGGCTATATGGTTGCATCTCTCGCATATATTAGTACTTGTTGGGAGGAGGAGAGGGTTGTCTGTGTACATGAGGCAGTTGTAACATTGCCTCAGGATTCCCAGATTCACCAGCTGCACTGGAGAGGAAACTAGCAACTGACCTTTGGACATACCAGTAAATTATAAGTAACTCCTTTATGGCTGACAAAAAGGACCAATAGGGGACGAGCACTCCAAGGGAGTATATGAGGAGGTAGTGCTATTCGTTTATTAGTGCTAACTTATATAATTGCTTGTAAGAGCAGTGCTAGGTTGTAGGTTGAGAATAGGTCTTTACTTCAGAGATTAGAGCAGATCTAAGGGAAAAAGTAAAGAGCAGACTTTGTGGAGCCAAGAATTGTTTAAGCCTGGTTAAGCGGTGCTGCCCGATGCTGCGCTATGCGCAAAATCGTGCAAAACCACGCCAACGTGGGTTTTTATACTGGGAACTTAAAAGAGCTAGGAATTAGCCCAAAATGGCCAATAAACTACAAGATTCTTGTGCTGAGGTTACTCCTCCAGGGACAGATAGGCTGATCAAAGCTCCCCACTCCCACTGGTGAACAAAGAAGCTTCCTTCTATCCAAGTAAGGAAATGGGCAATACAAAAGTTAAGTATTCATCATAAGGCTGCATCCATGTTGTCCATTTTCATTCTTCCTTAACTCCCCACCAACCCTCCTCCCTTTTCTTTCTAGTGGGACCTAAGGGATGTCCCTTTGGGAAACCACCTGCTCCCTTTTTGAGCTCCAGCCTTTCTGTATGCCTTTATCTTGCCTTTTTATAACTATATATTGTCATGTATATGTTAGAGTGGGGCAGCAAACTTGATTTGAGGTATACCAGGATGGTGGGGCATTGTGGATAAAGGGAGGGGCTTGAGAGTTGGATCTGTGAGTCTAGTGAAAGTGGCTGAGTTGTATCCTAGGTTGGATCTGAAACCCATCAGTTAAGGAAGAAGGAAAATGGATAACACATATGCATCATTATTGTGTATAACTTTTGTTTGTTTTTTTGTTCCACCATTAAATATAAGTTTGTTCTCCAACAGGGTATCACTGTACATTTTGCCCTTTATCTAAGTAGAAATAAATATGAATGCTCTTCATCCTGAGTGCTGTTACTGTTGCAATCAGGCATTTGGAGAAAATTCTGGGAGGTTTTGTCAGGCCAAATGGAAGTACTTCAGAAGGCAGATGTTAGTTTTCCCCTGGTTCTTGAGAAGTCCCGTGGGGTTTGAAGATTGGAACATGACAGTAAATATGTCTTAAATCTGGTGAGGCTATCCATGTCTCTAGACGCAGAAGGAAAAATGGTCTGAACTTTCTGAATTGTGAGTTTCTGTTCAAACTAAGCAAGCCAAAAATAGGCCATTGGTGACATACAATGTTTAAAGCTTTTTTGACAGAAAGGTTACAGTTACAGGCAGGGTCACATGAAAACATGTCCACAGTATCAGTGATTCTTGTGGAATAGTACATGCTGTTTTCATCTTATGATGACTGAACTAGCAGCTGGTGTTTCATTCTGCAGAGTCTTGTTTGAATGTTAGCAATCTGCTCAGATTAGAATCAGTGCTTATGCACAACTGAAGCCATATTGTATAACCAGAGTACAAGCCATGAATACCCTCCAACCCAAAACACTCCTTGAGAAGATTCTTGCAGTAAGTTATGAAGGGCTTGTGACTGCTGAGAGCTTCAGCAGTGAGGGTGACAGACAGAAAGAGAGGGGAGAGGATGCATTGTAAACAATGGACAGCATTGTTAATTAGTTAGCAAGGTATAAGAAAAGAAAACAACGTGACTGTTGTGGACAGCATGGCAGATTGCTTTCTTAATATCAAGTTATGACACAATATGACAGAGACTCATTCAGTGGTTAGGGAATACGCAGCAGTAGCACCCTGATCCAGAAGGTCATGACCTGGAAATTAATCAATGCAGGGACTGCAGAAGAGAATGTGCCCCCTTCAGAACACCTACAATTTAAGGGGGTGAATGACTACACTCTCAACTAACTGTAAACCTTCACCAAATGCATGTAGATTTTTTGTTGGGAGGTTATGTGGCTCCAGTAATTAGAAAGCCAAGGCTGAGAGGGGGTGAAACAGAAAGTCGCTCTGGATGCTTGGTCATTACTACAGCTGTGAAACAAAGAATTATGAAGTGCATGCTTTTACTTTTATTTTTATTGCAATATCACACTGTTTTATTTAAATTAGAAGTTTCCTTTACTGATGTGGTTTGAAGCAATTTTGCTCAGATGGATTGCCTTGCAGTAACTATTAAAAATTTTGTTATATCAGTTGGCCATTTCTTCTGCTATATGAAGGACTTATTTCAAAATGATGTTTCTTCAGTTCCACTGTGGTCTCATTTACAAACTGCCGTGCTTCCTGTATCACCCCTACTCTATTTCTTCAACTATTTCCTGTTTCCCTGCTCTTACTTACAATAACTGACTAAAATCTAATTTCTCTTCTTTGTACCTTTTTGCCTATACATAATCATTGTTCCATTACACATGTATCACAGTCAGATTTGATTCTGCTTTTGAATAACCCTGCATTTTGAAAACATTTAACTTCAGTCTGATATGCACTTCAATTACAGTTTAAGCTTTCCATTGAGCTGCCGTTTTTTCAAATGTATAAAATGGGACATTTTTTTAAGTTACATGAGATTCTGCAGGACAAACCATACCTAAAGGCAGCATGAAGTATACTATTTCATGTGGTTGCCAAAATAAAAATCCCACTGTTGTCATACTGAGCTGCTTCAGATAAATAATTGTTCATTTCTACAATTAAAGGAAAAAAAGAAAATACTTATTGTCCTAAAATCTTCGGACATTTATAATTTTTCATTTTTTTCTTCCCACAGGGCACAACTAGCCAAATACAGCCTATCATTCAAAAAGAGGGAGAGGTTGTAATCCTATCTTTCCCTTATATAGGGTGCTTTGTAGTTTGTAAAGAAAAGTTTCCTTATTTTGCCATGTAATTATCTTGTACCTATTAGCTTGCAAATTTTTCTCACCACTACTTCATCATTTTATTAACTCCCATCCAGCTCCTTCCTCCTGGTTGTCCCACTCCCTGTGAAGCATTTTTAAGTGTTGCACGTTTGCCTTGAATTTTTTTATTCCCATTCCTGCTTTTTGATTACTTCTCATATTACTCTTACTACCACTCCTTAATAATGTTGATTTTATTACAATCGTATCACTACCTAATCTGATCGCTTCTTCCCCATTTATAGCCCTCAGCGCTATAATTATAATGACTTTACTTTCTTGGGTATGGTGGTTCTCCAATCCTATTCCCATTCCTGATCACCTAAACTGTTGATACTATGACCAGTGTATACACCCAAAGGGTCTAACATTCATCTAGCTAAATATCCATAGTTCTCCAGGACGTTGCTGTCCTTGAAACACAGGATTTTAATCACAAACAATAGTGCTTTCCATCTCTTATTCTTGCTAATCCCTGATTATTTATCCTTAGAGTTGACTGCTTTTCCTAAGGCAGAAGTGATAGTGCTGGTCTTTAAATTTACTTTAAAGAAGTCTTACCACTATAACAACATAATCTCTGATTACTTCTGTTTGTGGTGTAACTCATATGGAAAAGCACCTCAGTTCCTTTATCTTATTATCTTTTATTTGGTCGTATGTCTCTTCCCGTCTGATTTAAAATTTAACAGCTGGTCCTTGTGTCCACCTTATCTGATGTAAAACATAGAACAGCTTTATAGGTTTTAAGACTAATATACTATATTAAATGTAAATACCTTCAGAACCAATCCAAAAAATAGATCATTAAGTATATACTCAAGAAAATAAAATAGTATCACAGTCTGTGAAAGGCCTGCTACCACTAACATTCTTAATCCAACCTTCACTTTCAGTGGGCTAGGCATAATCAATACAGAGCCCTTATAATTTGTTCACACCTATCACTGTGGCAACAGATTCTACCCTAAATTATACTAGATACCCAAAAGAGTATACATGAAGTTGAATCAGGTCTCTGCCTAAAATATTAATAAACTTGCTGTATTTACAAGTTTGAATATTTAGATTTGGTTGACTGGGAAATTCTGGTAGCGTAACTTACTTTCAATAGTGGGCAAAGGAATAAAGCTCTATAAAATTCTGTTAAAATCATTTTAAAAAGATTACATGATTACAATTAAACAAATGTCTGTTTCATACGCTAAAACAAAACACTCTAAGAAACTTCTCTGTGTGGAAGATTTTTAATCCATATATCTCTAGTTAATCATGTTAATCATTATATATTACTCAGATCAGACAATAATAGTAGAAGTAGCGAACTTAAACTCATCTTAAGTCAAAAATAAATAAATATATATATATATATATATATATATATATATATATATTTATATATATATAATTGTACAGAATTACTAAGTATTCGAAAGTAATCCAAGCAAGGCAGACAGTCTGTTTCCAGTCGAAAATCCTTTATTAAGTACACAGACAACGTGACCCACTATACTTGTTTAGTGGGTTGTTTTGAGACTTTGGGGATACCACAGAGATTACTTGTTTTTTTTTTTTTTTATCATATGCTAAAACATACATTTTAGACATAGTATTATTAGTATACAGAATGGATAATCTATTGGTTATTATGTACATAATACAATGGTGATGCAGATGTAAAGAAATGAGAGGTGAAACAAAAGGTAAAACTGCAGAGTCAATGAAGAAATCAGTCAGAATACCTTGTGTTCCTAATTGCTCAGTATATGTATTATACCATAGATCACATTATTGAGTCAATCAGTGTCTTTGAGTCTCACTGTGATGAATGAGACCCAGCCCTGAAACAAAAGTATAGAGAACCATCAAACAAGCTGGGTTGTTAATGTGTTAAAAATAAATGATGACCACAGCATCAGTAAAAACATCACTAAAGTAAACTGCAAAATGGCCACAAATGCCTGATCTGTGCTATAAAAATGCTTTTCATTAGTGTGATTTAAAAAAATAGAGATGACCAATAAGAAATTGTTTAACAGAAAAAAAATCTTTATATGGACAGAAGGTGGCTTCTGGATAATTGAGTGAATGCTGCAAATGTATTAAAATTTATTATAAAGCCATGCAGAACTTTTAACCAATCTTGCAGTGGTAGTTTATAGATTAAAGAGAGACTCGTTTGTTTTGTAAGTTAAAACCACAAAAGGTGCATTTCCTCAGTACTGTGTGCATGCCCATTGAGTGATTGTTGTAGACACTCCTTGGTGGCTACTGTTATACTGTTAGCTAACATTTCTGTTTTGTCATCCTGGAACTGCTAAAACAGTTCCAAATGAAAAACAGTAGCAAGCAGCTCATCTAAACATTAGCACAAAAGGGTAATTTCCTGGTATTGGAGGGATTAGATAAGTAGTCTCTTCAAGTTATCATTCCCAAAGGTAAGCAATGTTCAGCTGAAACAAGAGCAAAAGTTGTGCAATACAGAAGAAATTATATCAATCCAAAAGCAGGCTAGCTTCTACCATATTGTGTTAACTGTTAACTGTTCAGAATACTACAAATTCCCCTTCTGTCACAAGAATTGGTCAGAACACTTCAACTAATTCCAAGTGAAAAATACTGTTGGCCATCAGACATTAGTCTAAAAAACAGCACTTTACTGGTGCTGGTGGGATGACATCATTAATGATGTCACACAGCCTAGCTTGACAAGGACACATAACTGCTAAAAATCCTGCAAATTCCTCTTTTGTCTCAATATAAACAGTGCTAAAATGGTTCCAAAATTCTCCTAAAAAAGTACTAGAAATGAGAAAGAAAAACTTCACCTATAAAAAATTAAACTGTGGACATGTACAACAACAATAATTAATATTAGAGGTGTGGGTTGTTTGGTATTTGCATATTGTGGATTGTTTAGTATATGCTCATATGTGCTTTTGTTACACTGCTTAGAAGTCACCTCATGATCTACCCTCAAGTAATTTAGGTAGGTATTGAACCACCCATCCCCTTTTAAAAGTCGGTATTGCATTTGCGGTCAAGCTTGAGAGCTGTATCACTCCATGTGGAGTCTAAACTGTAGCAAGCAGTTTGCTACAGTTTAAAAATAAAAAAAGTCTTTTTTTTAACTAAAACCTGAGTGCTGTAGAGCCCAGTGCAGGCATGGTATAAACTGTAGCAAACGGTTTGCAATAGTTTAAAAGAAGAATTTTTTTTAAAATAAAATATGTTAAAGGAGAGTTGGGGGCGAGGCACAGAAATGGAACCTGAATGGCTGGGTCAGAAGGGAGGGAGGGCGTGTTGTGCATCTAGCCACCTGGTTGGTGTGCTATTAGAAAGAACGTCCTTTTTTTTTTTGCCCTTCTTGCCCCCCATGCTAGAAAACATTCTGATTATCGAACTAATCATAACATCAGATATGAAGTTGTCATTTTCATTCATTCCTCAACTGATTGTTTCTGATCTGACCGTATTTACCAGACGAACAGATCCAGCTCTCAAGCTCCTCTCTTTACCCATAATGACCCACTCTCCAGATCTCATTTGCCACCACATCTTTCAGACTCGGATTTCTGTGGGGGCTAGCCAGATATTGTTATATTGTTTTTCATGAGGTTTTTGTATTTAGAATTGTTTTCCTCTTCCTTCCTTTATTTTTAAACAAAACTTGTTTGACTTTCGAACCGTTACCTTTCACCTTTTTTTGCCTTTCTTCCTATGTCAGGGTACTCTCCCCATGTACCATTGCTGGTATTCTTTCTCTCTTTGTGTCTACCCAGTTTAGGGTATCTCTCAAATATCACTGTTAGTATTTTTTTTCCTTGCAAAACAAATGTCTCTATCTCACTTTTGTGTCTTAGGAGGAATAAGTTAGTTTTGCCTTGTTGATACAGCTGACAAGCCTATGGGCTTTAAAATGTGCATCTCCTGTGGTAATAAGATCCCTAACATGGGCCCACAAGGAGTGCTTGTATTGATAGGGGGTTGCCCACCTAGATGTGGACTGTTCCATTTGTTTGGGTTTCAACTCCCATGCTTTAAGTGATAGGTGGAATAAGTTGATTTTGAAAGGCTTGCTACCTTTTGCTGTTGTTTCTGTCTTTGATGGCACTCAAACCCCATCTGGCAAATCTGACAAAGGGAAGCTGGACTCAACTCCAAAAGAAAAGGAGTCTAGTAAATGGATCCCTGATTAATCTCCCCATTTGGCTCTAATTCCTGAGCAGCCAACTAAAGTTTCCAAGACATTGGATCAGATGCCTTCCTTGAATACTACTATGTTGAGAGCCAAGTCTCCTCTGGTCTTCTCTCTACTTTTCACTCCTGATCCTATATCTGCTCAGCTACATTTGTCTTTCTTACAGGGGACACCTAGAAAGTCTTCCAGACCACCTTGTCTTCTAGGAGCTCATCTGAGGCACTGGTGGATAGCATGATGAATTTTTTCAGGGCTCAGATCCAGATGAGGGTGATTCCATCTCTGTCTCCCATTGGACACATGGGCCTGCCCTCCTGTCAACATCACTTTGTATCTCCTTCTCCAATCTGACCAGTGGTTTTGGAGCCCTAGGATCTGTGATCTTCAAGGATGTTTTTGTTGGATCCAAAGACTGCTCGTTCCTCTAGTCTGACCATCCCCCTGAGTTGACTGGCTGTGACCTCTTCAGAGCAGGATGACTCTTAGAGCCAAAACATCAGTACTGGCTCTGATGGGTTGGGATCGACTCTGAAGCTGTCAGAGCCATCCTTACCTCTCAGTGCCTTGGTGTTGGATAGCTCTGATCCGACTCCCTCCTCAAGGCAGGAATCCACAGGGATCCAGAGCTCAGATGAAGGAACGTTAGCACCATTGTGACTGGCTGCTATTTCTCCTGGATCTTCTGCCTTTGAGATTGTGGAGAGGTCCTTCTCTATACCCAGGGAGAGGACATCTTTACCTTTTTTTGGTTTCTACTTTCCTTCCACTGATGTCAAAGGAAAAAACTTTAAAGACCAATACACGTAAGGTTTAGTTAAGGCAGTTTTAATTTACTTGCAGCAAGGAAACAAAAACATGCAAATACAAGGATTTGTCTAACTACTAACAGGAAGTATGTTTATTTTTATACTATTTTACAAGACATTGCCTTTTAAGCTGACATAATCAAACACAACTTTTAGTATTGTTTTACAGCAGATGTTACTCAGATTTTTTGCTGACATGACTAGATTTGTGAGAAACTTTTCAGAAAAACAACCTGGCCTTGGTGACTATTAATCTGTTTACAAGCATCTATTGTACAGTGTTACATTTTAAGGTACTCTTTTAATACAGATACAAGCAAATGCTGATTGCAGTTTATATTTTCAAGCAGGCTTTGTACTAATTATCTGTAACTTTTACAGCTGTGTATTTTTTCATGGCACAGCGGAACATCTTGTCTAAGTTTCATACAAGTAGTATTGTTCTATTTATTATTTTCCTAACGCAAGCAGAAATCACCTGATTCTCAGTAAATTTTCAAGGCACAAGCAAGATTTTAGCTAACAGTACAAGGTCAGAAAGCAACTGCAGTTTGTACAGATTTATGCAGTATGAAATAGAATAAATGTGTTAACCCTTTTCAAGCTATAAATGCACTAAGCATATTGCTAATACACACATTAATACATATTTTTCTAACAACTGACTTTGAGCTCTGATCCTCTAATGCCTATTCAACCTGGTTAGCCACTCCATACAAGCCTTCAGCCAGTCCTCATCCAGAATTCCTCACCTACTTCCAATACTTCACCAGACCATCCCACTGGTGAGGTCCCTAGGAAGAGAATGTGCAAAGGAAGCACCTACATTCCCATCAGGAGTCTGTTACCAATATCATGGACTTCAATGAAGATGAAGGGTCCCTCATATCTCCATCTGACGATGTCTCATTTGGAGAGATCCTGGAACTTCTTAATCAGAAAGGTGGATGGTCTGCCAATGCCCCTTCTCGAGATGAGTTGGTGTTTCTGTAAGCTTTCAGGGCTGGCCTTGCAACATCTTGGGTGGTCCTTCCAGCTGATGAGCTGATCGATCACATCTCCCGTTGAACATGGAAGGAACCTGATACAATAGAACCCATACATAGGACATAATGTTCCCTGAAAACAATCAGGGGTTTTCCCAGGTGTGGCAGATTTAAAGATAATACAAAACCAGTTAGACGAAGTAAAGATCTCTTTGTTTTTTTAAATGCAGTGGGGATACTAATATAAACTGGTGTTTTTTTTGTTTTTTTTCTTGTTCACCATTCTTCTCTCTTTCTTTGTTCAGTTTTAAGAAATGCAGGCACTGCGATGAAAGAATGAGGAGGGGGGGAGATGGGGGAATGCAGAAGGGTCTGATTAAGAGAGTGAGACAAAAGAAAAATCAGTGTGCTTTTTCCCATGCTTGCATAGGGAAATGACTGGGTAAAAACCCTAGGTGTTATCCAGTAACAAGTTTATTACAAAGCATGTAAATGACAAAGAATATTGAATATTATAAGGCTTTTTTCTGATAACAAGGTACCCTTAACACTTTTGTGTTTGGTTTGCATGTCACTGGAAGACAATTTGATAAAGAAAAATGGTTTGGAGAAAGTGATTACTGAAAACATTCAAGTGTTTTCTCAACCGGGAGAGTTATATGGATATAAAAAAAATCAAATAGCACTTACTAATAGCACAGACTGTACCATGTGTCTTAGCATGACTAACCTTTCTTTTTAGTTAACTTTAACTTGTCTGTGCAGCTATCAATTTAGAACGTATGTTCTTATTAGGAAGAAAAAACGTCAATATTTGAAGCTGTACATTGTTTTGTGTGTTATTGTAAAGTTCATAGGTTTTGAGAGGGTTAGTTGTTCTGTCTGAGGACTTTCAAAAAAACAAAAAGTTATGTAAGATGTGACATAGGCGCCAATGGATATGACATGAAACAACTGTATAAAATACCAACCTGCTGAACAGTACATGTAACATAACAGTTGGAACTATACATTTAGGAAAACGGCAGCTATATATAAAAGGTGACAATAATAACTATATAAGAAAATGATGCTTTCTGTAATGTCTTTCAATCTGAATGGTCTTACAGATAAATATAAAAAAGAAAAAGTAGTGAATTATATTAAAAAATGTAGAGTGCAAATACCTATGCTACAGGAGACACACCTAGAAAGAACTGAACATGTGAATTTGATAAAGAAAGGTTTTCAGAATGGTTATTCAGCGGAATATTTGGGGCAAATGAAAAGATGAGCACTTATATTAATTGCAAGAGGAGCTCCAATAGTGATAGAAAAGGAAATAAAGATAATAATGGAAGATACATAGCACTAACGGGCTACTGGCTAGGGAGGAGGATTACATTGGCATGGATTTACATCCCCCCTAAAACTGCTATAATGGAGCTTAAGAAAATTCTGTAAGAAATAATCAACTTTCAGCAAGGAATATTACTTATAGGTGGAGACTGGAATTTGGTTTACAACAGTGAAGATGTGTCTGGGGGGCCTAGAAGGGAAAATATAACAAGGGAGGGTAGAATTTTGAAGAAATTTATGAAAATGTTTGGCATGGAAGATGTGAATTTAGTACTAGGAGTTCATAGTGAATTTACACATTACTCACCGAGATACAAAAATAATCTGCGGTGGTAGTGCTGCGGTAGTGTTGTCGCCTCACAGTAAGACGCTGTCCGGTTCGATTCTCAGCTAGAGTGTCATCTGCGTGGAGACATGCGTGAATGGGCATACCTTCGTTGAAGGTTGTGTGTCAGGGCTGGTAACTCGCCACTTAAAAATCAGCTACCAATCATTAGCGGACCGGAGTTCTGCTGTGGCGACCCCTAACCGGGAAAAGCTGAAAGACACAACAACTCACCGAGATACAAAAACTGGGCTAGGATAGATTTTATATCTCACAAGAACATGTGCATTTAATTGAAGGTCTTGAAACGCACCCAATAACTATTTCAGATCATGCACCAATAATAACTAAAATAAAAATGCAAAGTAATGAAATGAAAATAAGACACTGGCTCTTTCCCACCTACTGGTTGAAAAGAGGGGAATTTAAGAACTGGGTTGTGGAACTAATTCAGGAGCTACCAGAGAAGATAGATTTATCTTCTGAAAACATAAGTAATGAGTGGTATAAAATTAAAGTGGAGTTTAACAAGGTTGAAAATAAAAGAAAGGGAGATATAGCTAAACAGTAACAAAAATTATTTAGAGGGATTGACAAATGTTAAAGTATTGCAAAATAGGGGGAATCCCTCAGAACAAGAAAAGGAGCAACCATAGAATGCTAAACAGAAAATAAGGGATTACCTCGATGATATGCATGAATTTAGAAAGATTGCTGTTAAGCAACTGTTTTTTATAATAATTCTAGAGCACAAAAACTTTTAGCATAACAACTCAGGCAACAAAAAATGGAAAGGGCAGTCACCAAGCTTATAACAAGGAAGATAACAAGACACCCTGTAGAAGTATTAGAAATATTTCAGAAATTTTATGAAAATGTGTGCAAAGCAGAGAAATACAGAAATCAAGAAAAGGTACAAGTGGAAATGTTTATGGAAGAATTAAATATGCCAATGTTAGAGGTAGATTAGGCTCAATTACTAACAGTTAGGATAGGAGGGGATGAGATAAAATGGCTATGTCTAATGGTAGTTATGTGGAATTTAGGAGTGAAAAAACTGATAAAGATCTGGAAGGTTTTGTTTAATAGTATTTTAAGAGGAGAAGTACCAGCATCCTAGAATAAGGCTGTGGTAATGCTAATACCTATAGAGGGTAAAGATCCATTGGCTTCAGCTTCATACAGGCCCATTTCAATACTAAACCATGATTATAGTGTTTATGTCTATAGTAGCTAAAAGAATGGCAGAAGTGATACCAAAATTGATAGATATGGATCAGTGTGGTTTTGTGGAGGGGAGGCAAACATTTGACAATATTAACAGAACATCGATGATCCAGAGGGAAGCAGAATGTAAGAAAGTACCACTTTTATTGGTGGGTCTTGATGCAGAGAAAGCATTTGACAGAGTAGACTGGGACTTCATCAGCATGGCAATGGAAGCATTTTCTTTCCCTGATACAATTATACGGTTGATTAGAAGAATTTATGAGGGATCGAAGGCACGAATTAAAGTGGGTGGGGTCCTTTCTGATAATTTCTGCTTGAGAAGAGGAACTAGGCAGAGTTGTCCACTTTCCCCTTTGTTGTTTGTATTATATTTAGAACCTTTGGCAAAGAAAATAAGGGACTCAGAAATCCAAGGATATAATTGGTATGGTAGTCAGGAAAAGCTGGCTCTATTTGCAGATGATTTATTTTATACATTATTTTATACATGACAAAACCAGAAAGAGACATTACAGTGTTGTGGAACATTTTAAGACCGTTTCATATTTTCTCGGGATACAAAATTAATGAAGCTAAAACAAAGGCAATAGTGGTAAATTATGTACCTACACACAGATTGGTCCAACAATATCCATGTTTATGGGGACATGATAAAATAAAGTATTTAGGAGTATGGATTAGAAATGACTCTGTGGTGGCAGCCACTGGGGATGCACATGCCAGTGCATTTCTTTGTGCCGGTCCCAAGCCCAGATAAATGGGGTGGGTTACGTCAGGAAGGGCATCCAGTGTAAAACCTCTGCCAAATAACATATGCGGACAACAATACAGATTTCCATACCGGATCGGTCGAGGCCTGGGTTAACAACGACCGCCACCAGTATTGTTAGCCAACAGGGTGCTGGCGGAAATTGGGCTACTGTTGGCTGAAGGAGAAGAAGAGGGGGAAGGCATGCCCAAAAGCAGAAAGAGAGGAGGAAGGTAGGAGTGTAGTAGTGAGGGTAGGAACTGGTACAGGGAGAGAGCTAGCTGATATGATGGAGAGAAGGAAGGTTGATATATTGTGTGTACAAGAGACCAGATGGAAGGGGAGTAAGGCCAGGTGCATAGGAGGCAGGTTCAAATTGTTCTATCATGGTGTGAATGGGAGGAGAAATGGGGCAGGGGTTATTCTGAAGGAACAGTATGCCAACAGTGTTTTGGAAGTGAAAAGGGTGTCAGATAGAGTGATGTTTATGAAGCTGGAAATTGATGGTGTAATGATGAATGTTGTTAGTGCATACACTCCGCAAGTTGGGTGTGTGATGGACGAGAAAGAAAAATTTTGGAGTGAGTTGGAAGAAGTGGTGGTGAGTGTAGCCAAGGGTGAGAGAATGGTGATTGGAGTGAATTTCAATGGGCATGTTGGTGTAGGGAACAGAGGGGATGAGGAAGTGATGGGCAGGTATGGTGTTAAGGAGAGGAATGCAGAAGGTCAGATGGTAGTGGATTATGTGAAAAGGATGGACATGGCTGTGGTGAATACGTATTTTAAGAAGAGGGAGGAGCATAGGGTGATGTACAAGAGTGGAAGAAAATGCACACAGGTGGATTATATCCTATGCAGGAGGGCCAGTCTGAAGGAGATTGGAGACTGTAAAGTGGTGACAGGGGAAAGTGTAGTTAGGCAGCATAGAATGGTGGTCTGTAGGATGATGTTGGTGATCAAGAAGAGGAGGAGGAGTGTGAGAGCAGTGCCAAGGATTAAATGGTGGAAGTTGAAAAAGGGTGATTGTGAGGTGGAGTTCAGGGAAGAGTTAAAACAGACACTGGGGGGGCTGTGAAGAGTTACCGAATAGCTGGGTAACTACAGAAGAGATGGTAAGGGAGAACAGCTAGAAAGGGGCTTGGTGTGACATCTGGACAGAGGAAGGAGGACAAGGAGACCTGGTGATAGAATGAGGAAGTACAGGAGAGTATACAGAGGAAGAGGCTGGCGAAGAAGAAGTGGGATTGTCAGCGAGATGAAGAAAGTAGACAGGAGTATAAGGAGATGAGGAGCATGGCAAAGAGAGAGGTAGCGAAGGATAAGGCATATGGAGAGTTGTATGAAAGGTTGAATACTAAAGAGGGAGAAAAGGACCTGTACCGATTGGCTAGACAGAGGGACCGAGCTGGGAAAGATGTGCAGCAGGTAAGGGTGATAAAGGACAGTGTGGGAAATGTACTCACAAGTGAGGAGAGTGTGTTGAGCAGATGTAAAGAGCACTTTGAGGGGCTGATGAATGAAGAGAATGAGAGAGAGAGAAGGTTGGATGATGTGGGGATAGTGAATCAGGAAGTGAAACAGATTAGCAAGGAGGAAGTACGGACTGCTATAAAGAGGATGAAGAATGGAAAGGCTGTTGGTCCAGATGACATACCTGTGGAAGCATGGAGGTGTTTAGGTGAAATGGCAGTGGAGTTTTTAACCAGATTGTTTAATGAAATCTTGGAAAGTCAGAGGATGCCTGAGGAATGGAGAAAAAAGGTTTTGGTACCTATTTTTAAGAATAAGGGTGATGTGCAGAGTTGTAGTAACTACAGAGGGATAAAACTGATCAGTCACAGCTTGAAGTTATGGGAAAGAGTAGTGGAAGCTAGGTTAAGAAGGGAGGTGATGATTAGCGACCAGCAGTATGGTTTCATGCCAGGAAAGAGCACTACAAATGCGATGTTTGCTCTGAGAGTGCTGATGGAGATATTTAGAGAAGATCAGATGGAGTTGCATTGTGTGTTTGTGGACTTGGAGAAAGCATATGATAGGGTGCCTACAGAGGAGTTGTGGTATTGTATGAGGAAGTCAGGAGTGGCAGAGAAGTATGTAAGAGTAGTACAGGATATGTATGAGGGTAGTGTGACAGTGGTGAAGTCTGCCATGGGAGTGACAGACCCATTTAAGGTGGAGGTGGGATTACATGAAGGATCAGCTCTGAGCCCTTTCTTATTTGCAATGGTGATGGACAGTCTGACAGACAAGATCAAACAGGAGGCCCCCTGGACTATGATGCTTGCAGATGACATTGTGATCTGTAGTGAGAGTAGGGACCAGGTTGAGGAGACCCTGGAGAGGTGGAGATATGCTCTAGAGAGGAGAGGAATGAAGGTCAGTAGGACTAAGACAGAATAAGTGTGTGTGAATGAGAGAGAGGATAGAGGAATGGTGAGGATGCAGGGAGTAGAGCTGGCAAAGGTGGATGAGTTTAAGTACTTGGGATCAACAGTTCAGAGTAATGGTGAGTGTGGAAGAGAGGTGAAGAAGAGAGTACAGGCAGGATGGAATGGGTGGAGAAGAGTGTCATGAGTGATTTGTGACAGACAGGTGCCAGTAAGAGTGAAACGGAAGGTCTACAAGAGGGTAGTGAGACCAGCTATGTTGTATGGGTTGGAGACAGTGGCACTGACAAAAAGGCAGGAGTCAGAGCTGGAAGTGGTAGAGTTAAAGATGTTAAGATTTGCACTGGGTGTGACAAGGATGGACAGGATTAGGAATCAGTATATTAGAGTATCAGCTCAGGTTGGATGCTTTGGAGACAAAATCAGAGAGGTGAGATTGCGTTGGTTTGGACATGTGCTGAGGAGGGATGATGGGTATATTGGAAAAGGGATGCTAAGGATGGAGCTGCCATGTAAGAAGAAAAGAGGAAGGCCTAAGATAAGGTTTATGGATGTGGTGAGAGAGGACATGCAGGTGGTTGGTGTGACAGAGCAATATGCAGAGGACAGGAAGAAATGGAAACAGATGATCCGCTGTGGTGACTCCTAATGGGAACAGCAGAAAGAGAAGAAGAGGAGGAGGTGGCAGCTAAGGATATGTGGGAAGAGACTAAACATAAGATAATACAAAAATTGAGAAAATGAAAGTTTTTGTTATATGGGTATGGATACTAAGATACAAGCCATAAAAATGTTTTTAGTCCCTTTAGTCTTATACACAGGTATACTTTTGACAACCAGAGGAGAAGTTGTGAATAGCAATTGAAAATAGTTGAAGTATTTTATCTGGGAAGGGAAGACAACAAGGTTCAAATGGGATAAGCTGATTCTACCAATAGAACAAGGTGGACTAGGGTTACCTAATATGAGGGAGTATTTTAGAGCAACACAGTTAAGGCTCTTATACATAGCACAAGCAGAAAACTATAATTCAAAGTGGAAAGGAATGATGACACAGAGAGGAAGATCAAGAAATAAGAAGAGATTGGGATTTTGGATGCAGACTCTTAAGGAGAACAACCAAAATCATACAGATTATTATATTCATAAAACAGCAGGGAGTATTCTAAGAACCAAACCAGCACGGGAATGAAGAAATGAGATTTTGCCGATAGGGTTGACTGTGGTCAGGGATACAGTTAATAGGTAAGTTGGGGCTGGAATTTATTGGAAAATGCTGGCAAAGTAACCAAGGTATTGGGAGCAAATAACTAGAAAGGGAAAGGTAATAGAATGGGAAGAGGCCAATAATTTATTTGGACTGCAGGTTAGAGATCACCTTCCCTATCAATGATTGATATCAGAGTATAGGCAAAGAGAAAGAAATAGGGGGCTCCTAAATGAAAGACCAGCACCGGTAGCGTTTTTAATAGAATCTAGAATAGAAGCTGCTGTTAAAAAAGGAATAATTAGTAAAGCATATAAAATATTGCATGTTAACTATAAGAATCAATCAGAGGAGCTTAGAAAGGATTGGGAAGACAGACTGGATAAGCAATTCACAAAGAGACAATGGGGGGATATATGTATATCTCCCAGATATGCAACAAAGTCTAGAAGATTTAGGATCTTTGCCTGGAAGTATTTACACAGGTATTTTTATACACCAAGTAGACTCCAAAGAATTTTTCTTCAGGTGGACAGCAAATGCTGGAGATGTGACAGGCAAGAAAGAGGTAGCTGGGAAAATATTTTTGGAAGTGTGATAAGCTAGCAGACTTTTAGGATGCCCTGCGGACCACTCTGTCGGAGATGCTGGGTGAGCCTATTGGACTGACTGAGGAGATGTTTTTTTGAGTTATGCTACAGAATTGGAATTGCCTAGACATAGTAAAGCCTTGCTAAGCCTAATTCTGGTGGCTGCCAAAAAAAGCAATTACTAGAAAATGGAAATCAAAGTCCAGACCAACTTTACTAGAAGTAGTGAATATAGTGACAGAGATAAAACAACTGGAACTGGGATCTTTAGAAAACAGAAGGAGCAAATTACATAGGAATAATGGGAAATGTGGGAACAATATATGCAGAGCAGGAACAAGATTTAAAGGCAGGAATTGAATGAACTATATAATGCTTAACTGACAATGACTGGATGGTTTATAAGTGATGTATAATGTTTACAACTATAGTTATTTCAATGGTGTCTGTGATGTAAACTGTTTGCAACTAAAGTGATATCATTTTGTATGTTTTTCATTTATATACATGGAAGATTGCCTTTGTCATATGTGTAAGTTTAATAAAGATGTTTGGGGGAAAAAAAAGAAGACAGAAAAGTTTTTAGCTCCTTCTAAAGCTAAGGCCCACTGGAGCAAGGGAGTCCCTAGAGATGTCATGGTGGTAGCAACTGCTACTACGAGAGAGCTTGCAGAGAAGAGCTCATCTGCCCATCCTGATAATACATAGTTTGAGGCTTTGAACAGTTTTGGCAAGTACGGTTATGCCTCAGTGACCTTTGGCCCTTGGTCGCTGAAGTATTTGTCACATTTCACCAGATTACAAAGTGATTTGACCAAGGAAATTTTCAAATCTCTTTCAGGGTACATGTCTGTGAAGGACCAGAAGAAAGTTTCCTCACAACTGGCCACCCCACAGTCCATCTCCTATGTGTTCATGAGGTTGATCTTTCATGCAGTGGAGGGTACCTCCAGGGCTGCAGGTTCAGACAGGAGGTACCCAGTTAAAAATCCTACACACCCTTGAAATTTTATTATTCTTTCACAGGCTCTTACCCAACCTCCCTTTGAACCACCTGCTAAGATTGACCTTAAGTTCTTGTCCAGGAAAACAGTTTTCCGGTTGCTATAACCACTGTTAGATGAGCATCTGAACTCCAAGCCCTCTCCACAAGACCTCCATACTTGATCTTCCATAAGGATAGGGTCTCATTACGCATGAACCCATCTTTCCTACCTAAGTTGGCTTATGAATCCAGCTTAAATTAGGTCATCAGTTTACCTGTGTTCTTTCCCAAATCCTCAAAGGAGAATATATGTTGCACCTTCGGGGCATACATCAGCAACTTAGATTTTATTTGCAGAGAACACATGATTTCAGGAAATCTGACCAACTGTATACTTTGAAAGAAAAATAGTATTCTGTCTCCATTTAAACTGTTGTTAGCATGATTATTAGCTTGAATAAAAAGCTGCAAGAATGACATAAAATATAAAGGGGTAGTTTAGAAATAGTATAAAATGCTGAAAAATAAAAAGTAAGTGTGCTGGCATAGCTTAGCTTTTGGCATCCATGTAAAGGAGTATGTTATTGAGAAACAAAGTCTGTAAAATAACTGCACAGATGGCAGCTGGGAGGACATCAACGAAGTAAAGGGATGTAACATCAAGTTTCAGATAGTGCTGGAACACCACGTTTCAGATAATGCAAGACTGAGTTTCCATGGATCATCAAACTTCAAAGAACCAAGAACAAGAGAACAAAGGAAAACTGTTATACATCAGACTCTAAAAAAAAATCAGACTTTTTGGTATAAATATGAGTGTAACAGTAAACAAGCTTTGGGAATTTGCCATAGAGAGCTGACAGCATCTGTGTTGCATGCTTGTAGAGCCAAAAGGAAAATGTAATAGAAAGCATATTAACTGAAGCAGTTGTCTCTGTGTATTTATTGTACTTAGTACAATACAGTAATAAGACTAGTTGATCACAATAAGTAGTTAAATATACTTTGGTATGCTTGCATGTAAATATGTAACAGCAAGAAACAAACAGAAGATGTCATATAATTTTTAACACTTCGCTTAGAACAAATTGGGCAAAGTATTTTCTAAAGTGACTATAGCCAAATAGTTAACTGACTGCTTATAAAGAAAGAGATTCAGATTTACCCAAGCCCCTCAAAGCATATTCCACAATATCTGTAGCCATCTCATCTGTCTTTTGGTCAAGAGCATCCATAGATGATACTTGTGCAGATGTCACTTGGTCCATTTCTCATGCTTTTATTGTTTATTACAAGTTAGATATACTGTCCATAAATAGGGCAGCATTTGGTTCTGCTGTACTCCAGAATATCTCTTCATGAGGCCCATCCATGGTTTATCTAGCTGGGGACTGTCCTATCTGTTGAAGAATGAATGAAAATGACAACATCAGAAACAAATGTTATATACTCACCGTAACAATGCATCTATGTTGTCCATTTTAATTCGTCCTCAACTCCTCCCCCTCCAACCCCTTCCCTCTTTCCTAGAAAGAAAATTTACCTGTTCCCTCCTTTCAGCTCCAGCCTTTCTGTATGCCCTCATCTTGCTTCTTTATTATAATAGGGTGTCATGCATATCTTACAGTTGGGTGCCAGCAGACTCAAGCTGAGGTATACCAGGAAAGTTGGGAATCATGGGTAAAGGGAGAAGTTTGAGAGCTGGATCCATGAGTGTGGTAAAAGTGGCCGAGTCGGATCCAAGATCATCAGATGAGGAAGTATGAAAATGGACAACGCAGATGCATCTTTATGGTGAGTACATAACTTTTGTTTTATGTATTCTCAAAATGGATTTCAGTAAGTTCATCTCTCAAGCTTCATTTTTAGGGTGATTTTCTTGAACTGTGTTTCTTAAGCAGGTAGCAAACTGCTTGTGATCAGGGAAAAGATCATAATGTGGACTCATGAAGATATCGCTGCATTTACACCTCTATGTACACATCACACTACCTTTTCAGGATTCATTAATTGCCTAATATGGAGCTGCATGGGCATCTAGAATGAAGACATGCAGCGCAGCTTAGGGCTGTTCCTGCAGTCATGCTGAATTCTAATGAGGCAATCCAGGGAAGAAGCATATCATAATTAGTCATGTGCTCTTTCCCTCAGAGCAGCCTTCTGGAAGGCATCTATGTTCTGAGTGATTCAAGAAATCATTCAACCATGTAGATTAACAAGGCTGGCCTCAGCACATCATGATACTGAACATGGCCAAAATGCTATGTTCAAATACCTACCACAACCATAATATGGGGATCGGGGGGGAGTCACTAGACAGCACCGATAACATCATTATGGGGATCAGAGGATGGGGAGCCACTCAGACACTGGGAGAACATCAGTTTGAAGATCAAGAAGTGGGGTGAAACATCAGATACCAAGGAAACATCAGTATGGGGTATGGGAAGTGAAGGGAAACACTGGCTGTCAGGGATGTAAATAAATAAAGTGCATTCATAGCACAGACATCAGTACAGAGATCGGAGTTGAGGGGGACACCAGATACTAGGGAGTTTGCAAATATGAACAATAAACCACGATAAAAAAACTGAAAAAAGAACTCTGGCTGAGCAGCGACCCAAGCAACTATGTAAAAAGTCGTGCACTGAAGTTTAATATCCTTTAATATGAAAAGCGGACAGCCACAGTAAATCACAATGCCACAACGAACAGTAAATGTTAAGCGCTTTCTCCCGCTTTAATACCAGGCTTCCTCAGAACATTTCATTTCCTCCCAACAATGGGTTTAAATATCCTTGCAGTAAAATCACATGTTCCTACTTCCATGACGAAAATTTCGTCATACACCATAAACATGAATATAAAATGTTAAGTTGTCAAACTCGCTTTCATTCTTGCTGGATGGGTTCGGAGCCGATCCTCGGCTCCGACTCGGCACTTGCTAAGCTCGAGAGCTAATTTTACCAGCTCGAGGCAACCCTATATCCCATGATGCAAGGCGTGACTACCCCAGATCTCGTTTGCCGCTTCGCGAAGAGGTCTCCTTTTGCCAGCTCAGGTAAAGTTGTAGTATATTTATACTAAAGTCAGTCAAAAATTTCCTTTTTTTCCTATACTCTCTTTCTTAAGAGTAAGTGTTAATAGTACCTATCGGTCATAGCCCTATATTCCCTTTCTTCTTGTATTAGGGATAGTTTTTCCTCCCTCAGGCCTTAAGCCTCCATTCCATTACTTTTTCTGTCAGGAAGTGTGGGTGTGTTAATTAGTTTTTCTCCTTTCCACTAAGCTAACTGTGTGATTGAATTGTCTGTGTGTGCTTTTTTGGTGTTGGGCATACTATGTCCAAAGAAGTAAAGGTCTCAGGCTTCAAGAAGTGTGACTCGTGCTGTCAGAAGATGTCTCTGACAGACGGTCACACTTCTTGTGTGTACTGCCTGGGGCCTCTACACCTGCAGGACTCCTGTGCTATTTGTCACTCCTTCAGCCAGAGAGTCCTGCAGGAATGTAGGAATAAACTTATCCTACATGGCTTATTGAAGCCAGAGGGCTCACATACCAAGACTGGGTCGGGTAAGCCCTCTAAGCCACCTAAAGCCTCGGCTGTGACTTCTAAGCCTTCGGCTTTGGCTCCGACTCCTTCGGAGTCGAGATCGGCACCGGCTGGAGCTGATCTTTCTATCTCTGAGGTAGTGGTATCGGTGCCGGCTGGCTCCAATACACTTGCATCGATGTCGGCTCCAGCCAGAGCCGACGTATCTTTGACTAAGACTGGTGCCGATAAGCTGTCGGCTCCATATGGAACTGAAGGGTCTTCGGCTCCGATGGCTCCTTCCAAGAAGAGATCTCGGTCCCCTTCACTGGAGTCGATTCACTCGGCTCCAGGATCTCCTCTGTTGTCGGAGCGGAGCCATCGGAGCCGATCTTCAAGGTCTTCCAGGCTGTCAGACCATGACTTGGAGAGGGTGGTAAGTAGACTTCTGAAGTCACAGGCACTGGCCCAGATGCTCCATAGCCCGTCTCAGCAGACGACCGCTATCCGTCATCCCCCTGAAATTCATCCTCCGACTCTCCTTCAGAGTTCGGAGCCAGAGCTTCTCGGAACATTGACTGTGGGTGCACCGGAGCCGATACCTCCCCTGTCGGCTCCGTCATCTTCGACACCGATTTCCTCCTTGAGACCTTCCTTGGAGGGATCCGGTCATCGGGTCTCCCTTGTCGGCTCTGAGGGGGCTAGTGGCATCGGACCCTTGTCCAACCCCGCTCTCCCTCTTGGAGTGTCGGCGTTGGTGAGCTCGGCACCGACATCAGCCTCGGAGCCTTCTCTTTCGGCGGGACCAGGGATTCCTGTTTCTTCGGAGCGAGAGTCTTCTGGCCTCCCTGGAAGGGGAGCCTTTGAGGTGATGAGGAGTGTTCTAGCCCCGGAGCTTAGTCAACGGTCAATTCCATTAGCTCCTCTGTCTTCGGTGCCTGTAGATGTCTCTTCCCACTCTCTTGCTCCCAGACCCAGAGATCCATCGCCTCAGGTTTCCCCATTGGGAAGAACTTCCTCTTCCGAGGCTTCTCCTGATCCTTCGGGAGAACCCCCGCGTAAGAGGATGTGTAAGAGGAAGCACACAGACTCCCCTGAGTCTACGACATCAGATACTGACTTAGATGAGTCGGAGGGTTCCCCGCGGTCCCCCTCTGAGGATGTCTCCTTTTCAGACATCCTGGAACTCCTTAAGCAGAGGGGGAACTGGCCTTCCATTAACCCCTCCGAGGATGAGTCGGTATACATGGAGGCTTTTGGATCTCGACCCTCCACCTCCTGGGTGTCTCCGCCTTTCGACCTGCTCACGGAAGTGGTGGCTCGAAAGGCATGGGCGGCCCCGGATTCTGTGGAACCAGTCCCCAGGAGGCCTTCTAAATTCATCTCGACCCCCGCAGACAGACAGTTTCTCACCAAGGGTGTCCCTGTTGATGCCATGGTGGTGGCGGCTGCCACCAAGAAGGAACTTGCCGATCCTTCTGTACCTGTCCATCCTCCTAACAAGGACTCTAGGACCATGGATAGGTACGGTAAGCGGATTTTTTCATCAGCGACCTTCGCTATGCGTTCGCTGAACTATCTTTGTCACTTTACCCAGCTTCAGAGAGATATTCTCAAGGAACTAGGTGAGGTAGTTCAGGATCCGTCAGCTGCTGGGGCTCAAGAAAAGATTGCCTCACAGCTCGGAATCCTAAATTCTATAGCTAACTCCTCCATGCGGCTCATTTCTTATGCAGCTGATGGGGTGAGTAGAGCCGCAGGCACAGGAGTGGCACTTAGGCGTCAGTCCTGGATGCGGCTTTGCAATTTCGCGGACCCCTTTAAGGCGTCCTTCACTAATACTCCCTTCGATGGTTCGGCTTTGTTCAGACCTCAGGTGAAGGACACATTGACCAGGTGTGAGCAAGACGGCAAGACTCTTTCTGCCGTAGGAGTCCATTTCTCCACTCCTTCAAGACCCTATCCCAAAGGTCAGAAGGGGGGGGAAATGTGGTTCCATAAATCTCAGGGAGTCACGCCGGATGCACATGGTCAGTTTACCCCCAGAGGCAGAGGGGGTAATAACAATAGATGCCGCCCTAGGGGCAGAGGGGGTCCGCAGAAGCAGGGTAGCAGGGAACCTCTCTCTGATAAACCCTTCCAGCATCCCTGAGGTGTTGCCCGACTGTCCACCCTTGGAGGCAGTCGGGGGAAGATTGTTACTGTACCCAACAGCCTGGTGTTCCCTTTCTCAAGACAAATGGGTAGAGTCGATCATATCTGAGGGTTACAATATCCCTTTCGAGAGATATCCCGTTCCTCATCAATCCCTTCCAAACGTTTCACCCGGTCTAAGGGAGTTGGCAAAGCTGGAGGTATCAAAACTCCTAGCAAAAAGAGCCATCCAACTAGTGCCAGCAGACCAAGTAGGATCCGGAATCTACTCAAGATTCTTTTTGGTCCCCAAAAAGACGGGAGATTGGAGACCAATTTTAGACCTCAGCAAACTAAACAAGTTTGTCAAGAAGGCAAGGTTCCGGATGGTCATGCTTCAGTCCATTCTACCCTTTTTGGGCAAGGACAACTGGATGTGCTCAATAGACCTTCAGGATGCGTACTATCACATAAAAATTCACAGGCGTTCCAGAAGGTTTCTCCGTTTTCAGCTGGGGACCAGTCATTTTCAATTCAGAGCCCTGCCCTTTGGTCTCACTACAGCCCCCAGAGTGTTTACCAAATGCATGGCAATGGTCACGGCTCATCTGAGACGTCAAGGATTCCAGGTGTTTCCGTATCTAGATGACTGGCTCCTCTCTGCCACCACCAGGCATCAACTTCTCAAGGCCAGGGACTACACTCTTCACATCTGCAACCAGTTAGGGATCTCTATAAACTCCGAAAAATCTTCATTGTCTCCTTGCCAATCTATTACCTTTATAGGTGCAGAATTAGACACTGTCAGGATGTCAGCAAGACTCACAAACCAAAGAATTCTGGACATCCAAAAGTATGTTCGGATCATACTACTCAGCAGAAAGATCAGGGCCAGATTTGTCCTGAAGGTGCTAGGTCTTATGGCTGCGGCCATCGTACTCCTTCCTTTAGCTCGCTTCCACATGCGTCTTCTGCAGTGGATGTTGTTCACCCAGTGGTCATTCCAGCAGCTTCCCATACGCCATGAGATCTTCGTGATGCAGTCTTGCAAGAGTCACCTAATCTGGTGGATGTCTTCTCCACAACTCCATCAGGGCCGACTGTTTGTTCCCCCATGTTCCGGTTGCCACAGTCACTTCGGATGCCTCTCTGATCGGGTGGGGGGGGCATTATCAGGGCAGGATTGTCCACGGGACTTGGCAACCCATAGAATACCATCTGCACATAAATGTACTAGAGATGAGAGCATTGCTTTTAACGTTGCAAGCCCTCAGCGACTTTCTTCCTTTAGGGACTATTGCAGTTCAGACGGACAACATGTCCGTAGTCTGGTATATCAACAAACAGGGCGGGACCAAGTCCTATCCACTGTGTCGAGAAGCTCTCAGACTTTGGCAGTGGGCAATCTCCTCTCATCGGTTTCTGATAGCAACGCATATCCCCGGGAAATCCAATCTTTTAGTGGACAGACTGAGCAGAGCTATTCTCATGCCACACGAGTGGTCTCTCAAACAATAAGTAGTGGACGGGATTTTTCAGAAGTGGGGCGTCCCTTGCTGCGACCTTTTTGCTACACCCCAAAACAGCAAATGCCCAGACTTCTTCTCCCTCTTTCCCCTTCCAGGCCATCCTCCCAGAGACGCTCTAACCCAGGATTGGCCCCGGGGACTTCTTTATGCCTTTCCTTCATTCCCGCTGATACCTCAAGTGATTCAGAAAGCTACCGTCTTGAGAGCCAAATTGATTCTCATTGCCCCTTACTGGCCTTGACAAATTTGGTTTCCGTCCCTTCATCGTCATCTCTTGGTTCAGCCTTGGCATCTGGATCCAATTCCAGATCTTCTGACCCACCATTCGGGTCATCTGCACCAGGCCATTCATTCTCAACCTCACTGCTTGGTTGCTCCACTTCCTTCCTTAGCCAGGCTTCCTATGATTTCTAATCCTGTGCGAGATATCATAGTAGCTTCTCTAAAGTCCTCTACCAGAAGGATTTATGCTAGTAAATGGCGGCGTTTTTCCTTCGGGGCAAAGTCTAGGGACATAGATCCCTTTACAGCTCCAGTACAGTCAGTCTTGGACTTCCTAGCTGAGATTTTTCAGTCAGGTTCTTCTTCCTCGACAGTTAAGGTTCAGCTGGCAGCAATCTCAAATTTTCATGTTGGCTTAGCGGATCAAAACATAATGTCTCACAAGCTTTGCAAAGCCTTTCTTAGAGGGATCTTTCTGCTGAAACCTCCAGTCAAAGATCCTCCTCCGGAATGGAACCTGAATTTAATGCTGGCATCCTTGATTCTGCCCCCCTTTGAACCGGCTGCTACATGCTCATTAAAATTTCTTTCCTGGAAGACGATTTTTCTGGTTGCTGTTACATCAGCCAGGAGGGTGTCTGAACTTCACGCTCTCTGTGTCCGTCCCCCATACTTGGTTTTCCACAAAGATAGAGTGTCTTTAAGAAGTAATCCATCTTTTTTGCCCAAGGTTGCTTCGCAGATGAATATTAACCAATCTATTGAATTGCCAGTTTTTTTCCCTAATTATTCTGACAGAGCAGAATAGAAACTTCATTGTTTGGATGTCCATCGCCAACTCAGATATTACTTAGACAGAACTAAACAATTCAGAAAATCTGATCAACTGTTTCTTTCTTATGCAGAAAACAGAAAAGGTCTTCCGGTCTCCAAGGTGACCTTATCCAGATGGCTGTCCTCTATCATTTCTCATGTTTATCTCCTTAGGGGCAAGCAACTGCCCTCGAAACCAAACGCACATTCTACCAGGCGCCTAGCCACTTCCACAGCATTTCAGGATAGGCTACCTATTGACACCATTTGTGCGGCAGCCA
The DNA here is from genome assembly GCF_019279795.1 of Protopterus annectens. Lineage (NCBI taxonomy): Eukaryota > Metazoa > Chordata > Ceratodontiformes > Protopteridae > Protopterus > Protopterus annectens. The sequence goes on from NC_056743.1 coordinate 782,826,322, forward strand.
CTTGGTCCACTCCTCACACCTTTGTCTCTCATTACAAATTGGACTTGGCCTCCAGGGACAGGGCTAGGTTTGGTTCCACAGTTCTCAAGAGTCTGTTCCATTGAGCCACCCAGGATAGAGGTGCTAGGGACGCGGTCCCATCCAGCAAGAATGAAGGCGAGTTTGACAGCTTAACATTAAGAAGTTATGTACCTACCATAACGTTCCATGTTAGTTGTCTTCTCTCGCCTTCTTTCTTGCATCCCTCCCTCCTTCCCCCTAGCCTGGACAGACCTTGAAATTGTACTCTTCTCTGGGTACTGTTCATTCTTTCTATGGACCTCCAGTAGGAAGTATCACTAGTCTTTAGTGGTTATTTGCTGTATTTTCTTTCCACATTCAGTCCTCCTTCTTCCTTTCTGGGAAGAAGGTTACTGGCAGGGTTTTTTCATAGCTACCAAACGAGATCTGGGGTAGTCACGCCTTGCATCATGGGATATAGGGTTGCCTCGAGCTGGTAAAATTAGCTCTCGAGCTTAGCAAGTGCCGAGTCGGAGCCGAGGATCGGCTACGAACCCATCCAGCAAGAAAGAAGGCGAGAGAAGACAACTAACATGGAACGTTATGGTAGGTACATAACTTCTTATTTAAACACGCTGTTTGTTACTTTCATTAAAAACAATACAGGAGGAAGCCTGGTATTAAAGTCGGGAGAAAGCGCTTAACATTTACTGTTCATTGTGGCATTGTGATTTACTGTGGCTGTCCGCTTTTCTTATTAAAGGATATTAAACTTCAGTGCACGACTTTTTACGTAGTTGTTTGAGTCTGCAAATATGCCATAATGGCACTTAAACATTTAGGATAATGGGATAGGAGGAATCACAGGACGGTATGGGTTAGGGGAACATGTAAGGGGACTGCAGTGTGTGTGTCTGTTTGAATGTGTACTTGTGCGTATGGTAAAATGACTGTGGGGAGGAATACAAATGTATGCATGAGCAGCCATTTTCTACTGCCTACATCACTGTAGTAACTATAATTCAGAGACATGCAGATTAGCCAATAATTAGGCCTTACCTTATCACAGCTAACATGTCACTAAATAGGATCATAGGAAGTTACTAGGCTAATGGCCCTGTGGCCCTTATAGGCCTAGCTAAGAGTTTATCCCCAAAAAAGAAACCTCAGTCAGCACCTGTCACCCATGTCAGTGGGGGACACGGGTGGAATCCCTGGGACAAATGCATGGTTTCCCATACACTCATCAAGGCTGTGCTTGAAGAGGGCCAGCAAGGTACTCTGTTTGACATGTATGGGAAGTCTATTCCAGAGATGGGGCAGCCTCTGGGAGACAAACCTGTCTCTCCAGTAAGTTTTGTTGTTCCATATTAGATTTGGGCCTTTTGAGCAGGTAATGCCCAAGGAGTTAGACTTACATATATGGAGCATCTCTAGTAGGACAGGGTCCAATACTGCCTTGAAGATGAGGCACAGATCACCTCTGAGCAATCTGCATGATACTGAGTAGAGTGATAATTATTTGAGCCTGTCCGCATAGGACAGGTGTTGGAGGCCATGGATTCTCTTTGTGAGATATTTCTGTGGTCTTTCCAGTTGGTGCAGGTGTTTGGAGAGGTACATACCAAATGGGGCATTATACTCAGTTGTTTACCTAATGAAGGAGGAGTACAGAGAGATAATAACCTCCTTTATTCTGGATGCAATCCCTTTACTTATGAGATGGACTAAGTAAATGGCTTGTCTGACCACTGCCGCTACATGATGGTTGAATGTGAAATTGTTTAAAACCTGAGTACCCAGGTCTCTCACCACAGACTGTGTGCTTAGGGAGTTGCCGTTGATGTGGTAATCAGTCTGGGTTGTGTTTTTGCCAAATGGTATGATAATACATTTTTTTGCATTTAACTTAAGGCCATGACTTTGGCACCAGTCATGTTAACGTCATTTGGGGATTCAATGACAGCACCCAACTTACAGTCATCAGCAAACTTGGTCAGCCACAGGCCTTTTGTCTTTGCCTGGACCTTTGAGAAGTAGATGCCAAACAGTAGGAGTCCCAGGACAGCTCCCAGGGGAACATCACAAGTATTTTGACCTTGTGGGTCTTATCGGTGAGCCAGTTGGCCACCCACCTGATGAGACAGGGATTTACACCGAGTTGTATTAGCTTTTCGATGAAGCCCGAGTGGGGGATTGTGTCAAAGGCCTTGGCCAAGTCAAGGTAAGCTGTATGTACTGACTTTCCCTCATCCAGGGCCTTGGTGACAGTCTCAAAGTCAACCGGGTTCAACAGGCAAGATCTGCCCTTGACGAATCCAAACTGGGTGGGGTCAAGTGCTTGGAGATTGCCTATGTCCTTGTTTATGACTAATAATGGGGTGACAGTTTCCAGGGTCAGTAATGGCACCGCCTTTGTGCAAGGAAATGACAATGGCAGTTCTCCACTCTGCTGGAATGAAGCATGTACTTAGGCTGTGGTTGAATAGGGTGCACAATGGTGAAGCTAGTTCTTGCTGGAGATGGTGCTGAATACAGCCTGGGATTCTATCAAGTCCCATGGAAGCTGTGATGTTAAGTTGTCTATCTCGCCTTCATTCTTGCTGTTTGGGATCGAATCCTCGGCTCCGACTCGGCCATCTTCAATAGCTCAAGAGCTGTTTACTGGCTCGAGGCTACCCCTTATCCCATAATGCCTAGCGATAGCTACCCAGATCTCGTTTGCCGCTTCAGCTGCGAGGGTGTCATTTTTCTGGCTCAGGCCTGTATATTTAACTTTTTGTGTAAGCTTAGAATTTAAACTTCTAGTATCCTTTCTTTTTTAGAGTTGGTTATACATGTTAAGGTTATATTTTCTATAGTCTCTACCTTTTTTTGATAGAACTCGTTTAAGTTAGAGAGTTCTCCACCCCTCCCCCATCCCTAGGTTAGCCATTTAACTTAGAGGCTTTCCTACTTCTATTTTTTCCCCTTATTGTAAAAAAAAAATATATATATATATATATATATATATATATAATTATATTATATCTTAGATTTCCTTTACAGTTTTAGATAGTACTGGTGTGTTTTGTCTAGTGTAGTACTGTTTTTTGTCTGTATTTACTTACTTAGTCTTCCCTTTTTTTGGTACAGTCATGTCTAAGGAAGCTAAGGTTTCTGGATTCAAGAAGTGTGACTTATGCTGTCAGAAAATGTCTCTGACAGATGGGCACACTAGTTGCATCTACTGTTTAGGCTCTGTTCACTTGCAGGACTCTTGTTCCATGCCTGTAGTCCAAGAGTCCTGTAGGAGCATAAGAACAAGCTGATTCTTAGGGGCCTGTTAAAACCCCAGGATTCACCGGCAAAGGGTTCACAGCCCGTGAAATCCCCAAAATCCTCTAAGCCGTCGGCTCCATCCTCGGAGCCGAATCCTGTGCAGGATTTACTTTCTAAGTCGGTTCCGGCTGGCACCAACAAGACAACCCCTCCCCGTCGGCTCCAAATGATGCTTCGGAGCCTTCGCAGAGCCACAAGAGGCTGAGGTCCCCTTCCTTAGAGTCGGTGCATTCAGCTCCTCGGGCTCCATTACTTCAAAGTGAGCGTAGCCACCAATCCTTTCACTCCTCTCGATCCTCTAGGCTGTCTGATCACGATCTGGAGAGAGTAGTCAGTAGGTTGCTAAAGTCGCAGGCACTAACTAAATTATTGTCCAGCCATCCTCAACAGGTATTGGCTCCATCCACTTCACTTGATGTTCCTCCTCCGACTCCTATGAATTCGGAGTCGGAGTTAGTTGGGGTTCAAGTAGTGGAACTGTCGGCTCAGATAACCATATCCCCTTCGGTTCCGACGTTGGCTCCGATTACCTTGATGGTACCTTCCATTGAGGGATCTGGATGCCAAGGCTCCCTCGTTGGCTCCAAGGGGGTGAGTGGCATCGGACCCTTGTCCAACCCCGTTCTCCCTCTTGGAGCATTGGTGCAGGTAAGGTCGGCTCCAACATCGGCCTCGGAGCCGTCCCCCTTGGCGCAGAGAAAGATTCCTATTTCTTCGGAACCAGAACTTTCTCTGCCTTGAGACAGGGATGCTTTTGAGGTCATGCAGAGTGTGCTGTCCCCCCCGAGTCAGCTCCACTACAGGCCCCACCAGCTTCTTCCCCCATAGTGCCTGTGCCAACCTCTGCTCCTCCTCCAGACCCCAAACGTGGGGTACCAAGGCTCCAGGACACCCCATTGGGTGTTTCCTCTTCTTCCGAGGCCTCCCCTGATCATTCAGAGGAGCCCCCTCGGAAGAGGAAGTGCAAAAGGAAGCACATTGACTCCCCTGAGTCTGTCACTTCTGATACAGACTTAGATGATTCGGAAGGGTCCCCGAGATCCCCCTCTGAAGATGTTTCCTTTTTGGACATCCTGGAAATGCTTAGGCAGAGGGGGAACTGGAATCCCCTAGCCCCTACCGAAGATTCTGTATTCCTGGATGCTTTTGGTTCCCAACCTTCCACCTCCTGGGTTTCTCTGCCTTTCAACCCACTTATGTCTGTAGTTGCTCATAAGGCTTGGTCAGCTCTGGACACAGTGGAACCAACTCCGAGGAGAACTAGTAAATTTACTACAGCCTCCCAGGATAAGCAATTCCTTTCTAAGGGTGTGCCGGTTGATGCCATGGTGGTAGCAGCAGCCACCAAAGAAGAGCTAGCAGAGACCTCTTCATCTGTTCATCCCCTAACAAGAAGTCTAGGACAATTGACAGGTACGGAAAGTGAATGTTTGCTTCAGCGACCTTCTCCATGAGGTCACTGAACTATCTATGTCATTTTACTCGACTTCAAAGGGATCTCCCTAAAGAGCTTGGAGATACCCTTCAAGATCCTACAGCTAAGGGAGCACAAGCCAAAGTAGCTTCCCAGCTAGCGACACTTAATTCTATAGTTAACTCCTCCATGAGGCTCATTTCCTATGCAGCTGATGGAGCGAGTTGAGCCGCAGGCACAGGTGTAGCCCTTAGCAGACATGTGTGGATGCAGCTGTGTTACTTTGTGAAACCCTTTCGAGTGTCCTTCACCAATACCCCCTTTGATGGCTCCTTTCTCTTCGGGCCACAGGTGAAAGACATGTTGACTAGGTGTGAGCAAGAAGGCAAGACTCTCTCTGCCGTGGGAGTCTGTTTTTCCACTCCCTCTAGACCTTAGCCCAAGGGTCAGAAGAGTGGAAAAATGTGGTTCCGTAAATCTCAGGGAGCCTTGCCTGACACTTAGTGATTTTTCCTCCAGAGGCAGAGGGAGAATCAATAATACAAGATGCCGCCGTCATGGCAGATGTGGTCCGCAGAACCAGGGCAACAGAGAATCTTTCTCTGATAAGCCCTTCCAGCATCCCTGAAGGGTTTCCCAGCTGCTCACCTCTGGAGGCAGTCGGGGGAAGACTTTCTCTGTACCCAAACGCCTGGCTAAATTTAACAAAAGACAGATGGGTACCGTCCATTATATCCGGAGGTTACAAAATTCCCTTCCATCAACCCCCCTTACAATCAAAGAAAATCCTTCCAGATGTGCCACCCAATCTGAAGGAGCAAGCAGTAATAGAAGTTTCAAAACTGCAAGAAAAAAGAGCCATCCAGGAAGTCCCAGCAGACCAGCATGGATCCAGAACTTACTCAAGGTTCTTTTTGGTACCAAAAAAGACAGGGGACTGGAGACCGATTGTGGATCTCAGCAGACTAAACAAGTCTGTACAAAGAGCAAAGTTTCAGATGATCATTCTACAGTCCATTCTACCCTTTCTGGATCAGGGCAATTGGATGTGCTCGATAGATCTTCAGGACGCGTACTACCATATCAAGATGGACAGACACTCCAGGAGATTTCTTCACTTTTGGGTGGGGGCCAGTCATTACCAGTTCAGAGCTCTGCCCTTTGGTCTCACCACATCCCCCAGGGTATTCACCCAGTGTATGGCAGTGGTCACAGCTCACCTGAGATGTCAAGGATTCCAGGTGTTTCCATATCTAGACGACTGGCTCCTCACTGCTACCACCAGGCATCAACTTCTACAAATGCGAGATTATACAATCACATCCTGCACCCAGCTAGGTATTACAATAAATTTCAAAAAATCTGCCTTGTTGCCCTGTCAGTCTATCACTTACATAGGAGCAGACTTAAACACAAGGGATATGTTCACAAGGTTACCACTAGGAAGAGTGTCCACAATTCGCCAACAAGTGCAAATTCTAATGCAGAGCAAAAGGATCCAAGTCAGGTATGTCCTTCAAACTCTGGGCTCCATGGCAGCAGCCATTCTTCTAATCCCTTATAATCCCTTATAATTGATACTTCATATCAATTATACTTCACATATTTTTAAATGTAACAATTCATATTTTTATATTTTTATTCAATTTTTGTGTATATATACATATACTGCATCGATGCAATAATATTTTTGTTTCATTTTCCATATTCGTTTTTGTTCACAAATGTACTTATCATTGTCAATCAAGTTTTACACATTTTGTCTTTATAGAATAGTAGATAGACCTAGAACAGTATTTTGATGTATTTATTTACAAGTATTCATAGGAAGTAATATGATCACCTTGTCAATATTACATCATTTTTATTTAGAGTATAATATTTCACACACAAAGTATTATGTACTATACTAGTGGCAGCTTTAGAGATGTAGGCTTTAGACTACTTGTATTATTATTTATATTTTTCATTTCTTCATGGTTATTTGTATTATTAACGCTATGTATAGTGTGGTAACACAGTGGTGTCACTTTAAATATTCGAAATTGTGTTGGCGCCAAAAAGACATTTAAGGGTTTGAGCTTAATTGTTTTGTGAGTTCTGAGGAAACCCTGTGATGTTGGGTGAAAGCGCTTAACTCTGTTCAATTTTTTTATTTTTTTCATATTTGTACAATAAAAACAAGTGTTTTATTTTACTTTGGTCGTTTGTTCATTTGGCTACAGCATTGGATCACTGCATTATAAAATTGGGCACTCATAGGTGTATTCGCAGTAAATTTGTTTACGTAGTTACTTTAATTCGTGGATTTTACAAGTTGTTATCCTGGCTGCTATGGAACACACCGGTGCACTGTCTACAAGTGACGAGCTAATGGCACAAACCCAGCCTACGAACATTGACGATTTGACCAAAATACAAGATGAGCTTTCTGGACTTAAGGGTGAATTAAAACACCTTACACTCTTAGTGAAACAGCTACTACAAAGTGGTGTAGTAGCACAAACATCCGACAAACCCGCTGTAAGCAGGGCAACTACATCGCAACCACAGCGAGTTAACATGGATAGTTTGGACACTTTTAATTCTCCTATTGGGAATTACAGTCCAGTTTCCAAATGTTTAACTAACAAAGGTAATATTATTTCTAATGGTATATCTAGAATGGATGAACAGGCTGTCAATGTTTCATCGGACAGCTTAGAGATACCTAATGGACAAATGGGGAGAAGTATCAACGCATTAGACATTAACGATTCACAGAATCGTAGTAAAATCAACCTTTCCAATTTCACTTTTGACTTTTCTTTATACAATATAAATGATGAGGCTACGAGGATAGGAACGAAACCAAAAAGAACCTTACCTATAAAAACATACTCTACAGCTGCTGGACAATCTATTCACAATAAAGGTACTGGTAAAATTGTTTCTGGGTCAGAATTGTTGACTGAACCAGGAAATGGACTTGACAAGGAAAATAGATTTAATAATTTTTTACTGTTTAATCATAAAATGGATTATTTTAGAGAGAATGACAATGATATTTTATTTGAAAATTATGAAAATGATAATCTAAGGACATTGATTTATAAGCTTGGAAAAAAACTGAAAAACATTAATGATTTGAGAATGGACAATGTTTATCTGTCTAAAAATATTGATATGAAAATGGTCCCCGAAGGTTTGAGATTTTTTAAGTTACCTTTAGGTTTGGACTATTCTGAAAATTTAAAGACGGAATTTAACAATTTTTTTGATGGTTGTGGTTTTAAGTTTATGCAGTTATTAATGAAATATAATGATGAAAAACTTAGTAAATGTATATTGGAAGCAGAGACACTGAACAACAATATATTAAATGACTTATTATTCCCCCAATGGGAAAATTTATATAATAAGCAATTTAATGAAGCAGATACATGCATTAGTAACACTAATAAACGTAAAACTAACAATTGAAAAGGGGCAGTCAACATTATAATTTAAACAAAGCCTATATATGGCCAAACAATGAAGTTAGAAGAAATGACAACAAACGGATCTACCTGACAACATCGACAGTGCATAACACCGACAACGACATCACCAACACCACATAATCGACAGTTCACAAACACGACACCTCATACACTCAACACATCATAACAACAACCAACAAACAAAACAAATCCCCTGTCCAAAAACCACACACACAACACAAGCACACCAAAATCCTAACAAACAAACACTAAACCTTACATACACAACTATCTACAACCCTAACCGAAACCCTAACCCTAAGGTCCGTCACTATCGCACACTCACCTAACCCGCGCCCTAACCCTAACTCACTTAACCCGCCCCTAACCCAAAAAATATCACTACTGCACCCTTACCTAACCCGCGCCCTAACCCTAACTCACTTAACTCACTCCTATCCCTACAGACCGTCAACATCGCACACTTACCTTACTCGCACCCTAACGTCCGTCACTACCGCATACTTACACATCCTTTCCCCATCTCGGTGTTCTCCGCGTCGGTGTTTTCATCCGTCGGTCTTCTGACTTGTCGATTTTCTGGCGTTGGTGATTTCGTTGTCGGTCTTCTCATCTGTCGACGTTCTCAGGTAGACCCCAACAAACACATGTATTACAACACACAATTAAGGGATGAGAATAGAGAGTTTGAGCAAAGGGGAAATAATACAGTGTATAAATATAACAAAGGATACACAAACAAAAAGGATTTTCAGAGAGGAGGGAAACAATCGATACAACCATATCGAAATGGCAACCAGGGTTATGGAAGAGACACAAGAAATCAATGGAATTAAGTATGAATCAAGACTTGGTGTCAAGTAAGGACTATAGCAACAAGAATAAAGATATCAAAGTTGAAGGTAATGTACATACATTTGATAATTTTAATATTTTTAACTACACAGACTGTGATATCGAAAAGGAACATTTCAACTTATTCAGTAAAGGAATGAAATATATACATAACCCTAGATTCATCTTAGTACATACTATTATAGATTTTAAAATATTTATTAGAAAAATCAATTTAGACATGTTTTTTAACAATACACAGACCAATGAGAATAAAACAAGATTACAAGATGACAATCAAGCTTCTGTTTTAAAAAAAGTGAGTGTATTCGTTCCACCTTTTAATCCAAAAGTTGATTTATATGAAAAAATCACAATAAGGAAAATTTATCATGAACATAAGAATCTGAAGGAAATGACTAAACATAGTAACCTGACTACAGAAGATATTAATTTATTAAATACAATTATGAATGACAAGAATATTAGAGTGATGAAGCCTGACAAAGGGGGTGGTATAGTTTTATATGACAATTTTCGGTATATTATGAAAATGTATGACATCTTACATCATTCAGGTAATTACATTTCCATTTCAATCAACGAGCTCAACATAGCTTATCGTAGAATTGATTCATATATAGAAGAATATTATATAGAAGCAAGGATCAATAGAGAGCAATACGATTTTTTGAGGGTGGAATTTCCACAATTGGCTACATTTGTAGGTATCCCTAAGATACACAAAGACATCTCTGATCCCCCTTTTAGACCGATTGTGTCAGGCAGTAATTCCAAAACTTTCCCAATAGGGAGATACATTGATTCAAAATTGAAATTTATTTATGAAAATGTGCATCATATGGTCAAAGATTCATGGATATTTTTAATGAATTTTCCAAAAGACATTAATTTCGACAACGTAATATTTTTAACTATCGACGTGATAGATTTGTTTTCCTGTATTCCGAAGGACGATGGGCTCGAAGCTTTTAGTAATAGTATAAGGAAACACACTGGTATTGAATGGAACAAAATATGTTTATTACAGGAAATGATGTCCATAGTTCTTGATAACAATTACATCTACTTTGAAGGAGAACTCTTCAAACAGATTAGAGGTGTTGCTATGGGCGCTGCATGTGTCCCAATTTACGCTAATCTGGTAATGCTTTATTGGGAAGACAACATCCTATTTACAAGTGAATTTTATAAACACGTCAAATATTACTCAAGGTTTTTAGATGATATTTACATTTTATGGGGAGCAGATGAGACATTATTAGAGACATTCATCCATTTTTTAAACTCAAGTAGTGATTATTTGAAATTCACATACTCTTACAACAACACTGGCGTACCTTATTTAGATACTTTAATCAAATATGAAACACAACAAGTATCTTCGTCCATTTACAGAAAGGATACATTTTCCAACAGTTATTTACATTACACTAGCTGCCATCCTGAGAAATTAAAAAACAATATTTTTAAGGGTCAATGTATTCGCTCAGCACGCATGACTTCAATTGATGAAGATCTAAGGGTAGAGTTAAAGTATATAAAAAAATATATAAAAAAATTGTTTTTACAAAGAGGATACCCTAACAATATGATGGATTCTACTATCAAATACATTTTTGAATTCAGGGGCACTAGATATCAACCATTGTTAGGTAACAACTCTGGAGGACAAGAAACAGATATAGATTTAACAATGGGGAAAACAGATTTGATTTCCAGTAATAGGTACAAAAAATCATGCATGATTCAGTACAACATGGCAGCTAGTTTCATTAAACAAATTATATGTGACTCATGGCACCTAGTATTTAATGATGCTCAAATCACAAAAGTAATGGGTACGAAACCGAATTTTATCTTTAAAATGGGGAACAATATTAAGAAAATGGTGGAATATAAGAAAGAAGTAAAGACGGACAGAAATAATGTGACAAATAGAAGTTTAAAATGTGGCACATGTAACCAATGTAAATACATGTCTGATGAACTTATAATTAATTTAAACAATGAATTAAAATGTTGTGTTTACAGTAAGTTTGGAAATTGTAATAGTAAATTGGTAATTTATTTAAGCATATGTCAAAAATGCTCCAGTTTTTACGTTGGTAAGACTGAGAGGCATGTTAGAAAAAGAATTTAGGACCATACCTACAGTATTAAAACAAAAGATATGAATAATGCATTATATAAGCACATTTTTACGAAGGAGAGGGCCATTATTTTAAATTTATCATTTTAGAAATATTATAACCTAACCCCAAGGGAGGAGATATTAAAAGTCTGTTAAGCTATAGAGAGGTATGGTGGCAAATTTATTTAGATGCCACCCCCCCAGGTTTAAATGACCATATATCGATTAAACCCCTATTATATCCTATAATCAATAATAAATTGTAGTTTTAATATATAAATTATTCAGTATCACAGCCCTCACAGGAAGTGTAGATTTTATATAGATTTCATATAGATTTTACATAGATTTTACATAGATTTTTATATACATTATTTAATAAGATTCTTAACATTTTTTAACATGGTGACAAAATTTACTTTGTAATATTAGCATTATTATACTTCACATATTTTTAAATGTAACAATTCATATTTTTATATTTTTATTCAATTTTTGTGTATGTATACATATACTGCATCGATGCAATAATATTTTTGTTTCATTTTCCATATTCTTTTTTGTTCACAAATGTACTTATCATTGTCAATCAAATTTTACACATTTTGTCTTTATATAATAGTAGATAGACCTAGAACAGTATTTTGATGTATTTATTTACAAGTATTCATAGGAAGTAATATGATCACCTTGTCAATATTACATTATTTTTATTTAGAGTATAATATTTCACACACGAAGTATTATGTACTGTACTAGTGGCAGCTGTAGAGATGTAGGCTTTAGACTACTTGTATTATTATTTATATTTTTAATTTCTTCATGGTTATTTGTATTATTAACGCCATGTATAGTGTGGTAACACAGTAGTGTCATTTTAAATATTCAAAATTGTGTTGGCACCAAAAAAAGACATTTAAGCGTCTGAGCTTAATTGTTTTGTGAGTTCTGAAGAAACCCTGTGATGTTGGGTGAAAGAGCTTAACTCTGTTAAATTTTTTTATTTTTTTCGCATTTGTACAATAAAAACAAGTGTTTTATTTTACTTTGGTCGTTTGTTCGTTTGGCTACAGCATTGGATCACTGCATTATAAAATTGGGCACTCATAGGTGTATTTGCAGTAAATTTGTTTACGTAGTTACTTTAATTCGTGGATTTTACATTTAGAGAGTGTTATTTGACAAAAATATATACAGAAGGATAGAGACAGAACAAAATATACAGAAGAATTGAAACAGAACATTCATGACAAGACTTGTGAAAAATTACTTGACATATTCACTACTTAAAAGGGCTATAGAAGAGTATACAGTATAGTGGTAAAGTAGAGGAAATCAGAGGATTAGTCAGGGTTGGAACAGGGGCATAACCAATGTGTCTTAAGGTGTTTCTTGAGTCTTTGCTTAAAAAGCGTCAGCGAGGGAAGTATAGTTAACTCTTGTAGCAGCATATTCCACTTTTTTTCCAGCGATATTGTTGAATAAGGAGTCACCTGCCAGGTTATTAGACTTGCTTGTATTAGCAAGAAGTTTCCTGGAAGATCGTAAGGAATTGAGATTTCTGTAAGGGGTAATAAGGTTGGAAAGTATAGGGGTGTTGTTTGGTTGGTAAAATATTTTATGAACTATGGTAAGTTGTGAAAGTATCAAAATGTTTTTTAGTTCTAACCATTCAAGTTGCTGTAGGTTCAGACAATGGTGAGTTCTATAATGGCTCCCAGTGGCAAATCTGGCTATATTGTTATAGGAGTGTGTGTGTGTATATATATATATATATATATATATATATATATATATATATATATATATATAGAAATGGGGCATTGACTCTATGATGGGTCTGATGAGTGATGAGTAGAGGGGCACTATAACCTCTTTATTTCTAGATGCGAACCCTTTAGTAATTAAATGGGCCACATAGAAGGATTTCCTAACTACTTTGGCAATATGGATTGTCAAAGGAGAGATTACTATCTACCTGGGTCCCCAGATCTCTTATTACCTCTTCTGTATTAAGGGGGCTGCCACCTATGTGGTAATTCGTGGGTGTTTGTTTTTCCCAAATGGGATGACTATGTATTTTTTGGCATTTAGCTTGAGGCCATGACTTTGACACCAGGTGTCTGTCTCAGTAAGGCCTTTTTGGAGGATGTCCGTGTCAGCCAGAGAGTCAATTATGGCTCCCAGTTTGCAGTCATCTGCGAACTTGGTTAGCCATAGTCCTCCTGTGTTTGCCTGTACTTCTGAGAAGTATATGCCGAACAGTAGGGTCCCAGGACCGAGCCTTGCGGGACACCACTTGTGACTGATTTAGAGTCGGACCTGGATCCTGCTATTCTTACCGTGTGAGTTCTGTCTGTAAGCCAGTTGGCAACCCATCTTGTGACGTAGGGGTTTATGTTCAGGCTGGTGAGTTTTTCTATAATACCTGAGTGAGGAATGGTGTCGAATGCCTTGGCGAGGTCAAAGTAGGCTGTGTGAACCACCTTTCCCTCGTCTATGGCCTTGGTGACTGTCTCAAAGAAGTCAACGAGGTTTAGTAGGCATGATCTGCCTTTAACAAAGCCGAACTGGGTCTGGTCAAGTGTTTGGAAGTTCCCAATGTCTTTGTTAATGAGTTCCATGATGATGCGCTCCATAGCCTTGCAGACCAGGCTAGTTAGGCTTATGGGGCCATAGTTACCAGGGTCAGTTGTGGCCCCTCCTTTGTGGAGCGGAATAACTGTTGCTGTCCACCATTCCATGGGCACATAGCCAGTGTGTTTAGGTGGGGGGTTAGTTTGTTCTGTAGTTTGTGCAAGATGCATCCTGGGACACCATCTGGCCCCACTGATGCTGTGTTTTTTTGCTTTTGAAAGGGCTGTTTTCACCTGTACACCTGTGATTTATGGGACAGTACACCTTTCAGGTATTGTTGTGGGCCCTTTTGGAGGTGAGAGGAGGGTGAAGTTTGCACTGAATTTATCTGCCAGGATGTTGGCAATATCAGTAGGTTCAGTATATTTTGTGCTATTTTGCACTAGCTCAGAGCATATCTGTGAGTTGCCACTTAGATTCTTGACATAGCTAAAGAAGGCTTTATGGTTATCTTTCAAATCCTTGGCTATTTTTCTTCCGAAGTTAGCCTTGGATGATTTTATGAGGGACCTTAGTTTCTTACTGATACTGATCAGGGATGTCTTTCCTTCTTGGGATTTGCTTTTTTTTTCTGAACTAGTTTCCTCCTTTTATTGTATAAACTGTTTATGGCAGGGGACCACCAGACTGGTTTCCTTCTCTTAGGGGAGTATGTCTTGGTTTTGCTAGGGATGGCACGATCCATGCATCCTTGTAGGTGCTCATAAAGTGCATTTGTAAAGGATTCTGCATCTTGGGCAGCGTGGGGGCTGTGAAATTTACCACCTCTGTCTTAAGTAAGGTGAAGTTTGCTTTAGAAAAGTTTTTCACTGTGGTTTCCTTGGTTGGGGTGGTGGTGGGGTGTGGACATCCAGGGTGATTAGTTTATGGTCTGATCTAACCAGTGACAGGTTGACCTCCGGTGCGGAACACCTGTCGCCCATGTTGGTGATGACCAGGTCCAATATGTTTTCACCTCTGGTAGGGGAGTTTACCAGCTGATCCAGGGCATTTGAGTTGATAAATTCTAGGAAGCACTGAGCCTGGGAGTTTGTTTTCCAAGTTAATGGTAGGGTAATTGAAATTGCCAAATATCAGGGTGTTCAGTAGGACCTTCATGTTTTCCAGTGTCCCCAGAAAGGCAGAGTGGTGGTCCTGGGTCATGGAGGGTGATCTGTAGCAGGCCACAATTTGCATTGCAGATTTGCCCGATGTTAGTTGCACATGGATGATCTCAGAGGTATCATGCTTTGCCACTAACCTAGAGGTGTAGGTATCCTTGATGAATATGGATACGCCCCCTCCTTTTGTCTTTCAGTCCATGTTCTGTGGACGAAATGTGTGGTATGAGTTGTAGCCCGATAGTGCTGGAGTGCTCTCTGGAGCCTTGAACCAGGTTTCAGTTAACGCACACATGTCAACGTTCTCCATACTGAGGAGTGCTTCAAGCGCATGCATTTTGAGATTTAAACTCCTGGCGCTGAGTAGCATAACCCTCATTTTTTTATTTGTGCTGTTTATGGAGGTGGGTTTGACTTTTGAACCTTGCCTAAAAAAGGCACTATGGGGGCAGCAAGAGCCTTGGCCAGTATTCGAAAGGGGGTGACAGGTGCAAGCCGTCTCTTGCGAAGCAACGCGGCTTGTCGAGCTTGTCGTCTCAGGCTGACAGACACTGGATCCTCTATGAATGACACCAGAAGCTTAGCCAATTGTTGAAATTGATCATATTTTCTTTATACTGAGGTATCATTCTTGGCGAGTGTAGGATGCTACTCAGGGTCAGGGTCATACCCGCCTGGGCTACATGATCAGAGAGCTTTTCCATGTCTCTTTTCATGTAGTCCAGGGAGGTACATCTCAGGTCATTCACACCAACATGAACAATGACAGAGTCATATTTGTACTTGTTCTGGAGTGACCTGCGTGCTTGTGTTATGTGACGGATTCCTGTAGTATTTATGATTTAAAAAAATGTCTTAATTTTAAAAAACAGCACCTTACTCAGTCTATGGTTGGGTTATCATTTCTAAACATCATAATACTGAAAATAAAGTTATGTTTCTTAAAATATTCAAGAATTAATAATTCAGATAACATTTTTAAAACTGACCAGAATTTTTCAAGAGAAATATAGCACAATAATATGCCCATCTGAAAAGGTACACCCCCCCCCTCAAAAAAAAAAAAAAAAAAAAGCTTAAGAGTTCCTATTCATTAACTGCTTGGAATGCTTGCATTAAAGCAGGCCCTAACCACTGTAGTTAAAAATCTTCCAGGATGAAATGAAATGACATTGTACATGTGCAGGAAATATAGCATCTCTAGCATCAAAATGTTTCAGAAATTAATCAGGGCACCTTGTTCAAGTAGTTAAAATGCTTTATATTCCTGCAGTAAATCATAATGTTGTTAGGAGCACAAGTAATCATATTAGCCGTGAAAAACAGTTGCCATATGTCCCAAAATGGGTTCTTTCTGATAATTCTGAAAAGTAAGACAAAAGTTCAGATGGATTTCAAAATAAATGTATATGTTTCAGAGTGATTATTTTTCCTAAAACATCTTGACAATTTATCACAAACTGGCTACAATGTAGAGTTACACAGTATTATTGTTGGTGAAACACCCAAAAGCTAGAGTTTGATCCCCACAGACTCTTGTTTACTCTCTGACTCTAACCAAATCACTTTACCTTCTGATATTCTTGAAGTATCTCTGGAAACCAGTATGTGTGCCTACTGGGCTATTTGTAAGAATATTTATAACTGAGAGATCTACCTGAAATAAAAATATGCCTGCATAGTTACCAGATAAAAGACAAAACATAGAAATTGATTAAGTTTAGCTTTTAAACATTACCATAATTCAGAGGCAGTAATCTTGCTCAGTGCTGTCACAGCTGTTTAAAAGGATGGCTCTGAGAACATCAGACTTGTATGATGACACTGTAGCTAAGAAGTGTTGATCTAGAGAACGTCCGACTTGTATGATGAGACTGTAGCTAAGAGGTGTCAATCTAGATATGAGAATGCACTTTTCTTTGAACACTTCTGGATCACTAACAGCCATACAAGTTTATTTTCAATGTCATGATAACCACTCATCAACTGATAAAATACTGATGTTTAATCAACCAACCCCTGCTAAATATATATATCATCTTCGAGATCAGAATACAGTGGGAAAAGGGTCAATTCCTAGATTCCCAGTGTACCACAATCTCACACTGAAAATAAAATGGGTACATGCAATCAGCTGATTTTTGACCAGCTGTAGTGGCTTTTTTCTCCTTTTGACAATTATTACTGTCAACAATTTGCTGGCTCTCTCTCTCTCTCTCTTTATATATATATATATATATATATATATATATATATATATATATATATATGTATATATATATAGAGAGAGAGGTGTGTGTATGTGTGTACATATGTATGAGTGTACATTTCATTCTTTGGAGTTGTCACTTCTTTGACAGAGTGAACTGCCTGGGGAAATTCATTAAGAGCTTCCATTATGTATTTGAGTGTCTTATGTAGTGTCAGTTTTATGAAAAGAGTTTATATAAGGTAAGTTATAAGGTTAAGGTTAGCGTTAGCATTCGGGCACTGGAAGAGACAGGGTTAATGTTAGGGCTAGTGTTTCTGCCCATCCTTGCTATTGTTTATAACCCTAACCCTTGTCAAGGTGGTTCCACTGGACATTGCCACCATGTTTCAAAACATTCCTACTTCTCATGCTAACACTTAACCTACACAGATTCGGAAATAAAAATGTCACTGCCGTACTTCATTAAATGTTTTGCAAGGATTTTTCAACTTAAAACTGTCTTTCGGCTTTTCCCAGTTAGGGGTCACCACAGCGGAACTCCTGTCCGCTAATGATTGGCAGTAGAGTTTTACGTGCTGGCTTGCCGGGCCTAACAAACAACCTTCAGCGAAGGAACGCCCATTCACGCATGTTGACACACAGAAGACGCTCTAACTGAGAATCGAACGTGCAACGTCTAACTGTGAGGCGACAACGCTACTGCAGCACCACCACCGCAGTATTTTTCAACTTAAAACTAAGAATTAAAAATGTTTGTCTCCCAGTACATTATGGGTATCACAACATGCATGTTTTTTTTCAGTGCTGCTTATGCTAATTGAAAATAAAAAGTGACTTTGCCACTGCATGTGCTGCGGATTATATTACATCTAAGGCCTATGTTCAGCCCACTGTACATCTTCAGTATTTTCATTGCTGTAGTGCAGACCTTAAAAATAAAATAAAATAAAGATTCTATACTCTGTGGGCAGTTTGTGAAGCACAGGAGAAAATACTGCTGCTTGCTGGATTATTTTCAAAATGCAGTTGTGGTAAACAAAAAATGATTCTGCAGTAGGTGTATTTAGAAAGTATTCTAGACAGAGAAACACTTAATGTGGCCAGAATAGAAAGGCTTGACAGACATATTCAGATATTTTTGAGACTCAGCCTTTGCCATTTGATACTAATTTAATTCTACCACTGGGCAAAGCACAGCATCCCCAGTCAGTAAAAAGATCTTCAGCTTGTTTAATTTTTTATTTGTTTTATATAAGGATGCATTTTACAATCACCACACAAAAACATACGTATCACTTGAGTATTCTGGTCTGGATCATCTAACCATCATTTAAATATTGCTATCACCGTTCCTGCAACACACCAGAATGAGGATTACCCAGTTTTGCATTGAATTGTGTCAATGTTAGAAAAAGCACACTGTTTAACTGTTTATTTTTTCCTTCTAGATGAACACATTATTTGTTTAAAATGGTAGCCCCAAACACACTGTAGAAGGCTGTGATTGTTATATAATTTGATTCATAAAATGAAAACAGTAATATATTTTTATTTGTTTTTTACTCTACCTAAAAGAATATCAGTGGCCAAGTACAGTGTAATACTTTTCTGTTGTATTTCAGTGAGAGACATTTTAGTTCTGAAGAGCTCTACAATAGGACATGCAACTTAAAAGAACATCTGGTTATGCTAACAGCAAAAAAGAAAGAACTTCCATTCAGAGGCTTCGAGAAACATCAGTAACCTGCAAAGGATCCAAGCAGCCCTAAAAATAATCTGTCCAGAATTATGTTCAACTTTCACTTATCAAATTTTCAAAATAAAATATTTAGCTACATTTCCAGATAGCTAGTTTGCTTGTTTGTTTGCTTTTTAACATGGTCTGAGCATTACTATATGGCTTTCAGTTACTGAAAACCAGTTTTATAGCTGTAATCTCATCCACAGAAAACAGTGCCTGCTAAAGAATCAGTGTGGAGTGGGCACAGTGGCAGAGCAGCACCTGCTGAAACTGAAATGAGAGGGAATGTGGTAAACCACCAAGTATTAATATACTTTATTACTCTATAAGAATAAGGAGCTAATCTTGAAGGCCACAGAACTAGATCTCTTAACTTGGTATATAGTGTAAAACAAGCTTGGTAGGCATTAAGCAGACAGATTTGCACAGCCTTATATTCCAGCTTACTTTTTGCTACCAAAAACTCATAAGGATGTACACAACATCTCAATGTGACCTATCATAGCGGCAAGAGGATCTAAAATGGGACCCTTTGTGGTTTTCCTTAACAGGAAAATAAAAAAAAAATCTAAAAAAACATACGCCCTGGGATTCAATAACGCGCATGTCACGCTGCCAGCCCAGCTATCTGGAATTATGTAAATAATTCTATGTCATTTGTGAATATTGATATGTTTTATACAGAACTGTATGTTATGTACTGAGCTTTAAAGATGTATCCATAGTGTACCCTGCTAGAACATAGAAGATTAATCTGCAAAAATTAAGAATAGTTGAGGTTAAGTTACTTTATAGCTAGGCCATAAACAAGACATGTTATCTCTCAGTTTCAGTGCAACAAGAGACACAATGTCTAGAGATAGAAGTTTTTTGTATTGTCTTGGAGAGAAGTAATTACTAGGTTTAAAATGTAAAAGAATTTTATTGTTTTACGACTTCCATTTCTGAGCAAACATCTGAGAGATGTATTTTTTCACACAGCCATGTTAAATGTCAGACACTGGGGGCTTAGCTTGGGAATTAAGTCAGGTGACAAAAAGTGATGTCATCCAAGCTAACCCAGCAGGAATATTTGATATTACTTTAAGAACTTTCTGAGAGAGAGAGAAAGACTGCGCATTTTGTATTTTGCCTTGGACCTAGCAAGAACATCCACTCATCATCACCATCTGCACTTGGCTTGCTCTGTAAGTAAGATTTAGGGCATAGTATTTCTTTTAGATATAGACAGGAATATAGTAAAGATTAGTTTAGATGTTTTCTGTATTTATTTGAGACTGTCCTGCAATGTTTTAAAATATTTCCTGTGATGTTGAACTCTGAAGTTACTGCGTTCATTGATTGAGTATTGTGTTGTTCTTTTATTATTAAATATTTTTAAACCTATCTCTGTGGCTGATATTTGTGAGGTATATTTAAGCTCTTACAGTACTTGCATATGTATTTGGTGACACTGTACAGGCCACTCTAACAGCCTGGCCCTTGGTCAAAACTACCATTTGCATTATTAGTAACGTTACACAGCAGGATTGGACACCCTTTATTAAGGGCCTAGAGTAACTGATAAGAGTGGTTGGTGGCAGTGATAACTATCTTATAGTCTGGGCAGAAGGAGGCATAACTAGTAAACCTGTGTCAGCCTTTCCCAGGTGCGTGTGCGTGTGTGTGTGTGTGTGTGTGTGTGTGTGTGTGTGTGTGTGTGTGTGTGTGTGTGTAAATCAAACCTCAAAGAGTGTATGTGTCAGCTACATGGGCAGGGACACAAAGCACTGTTTGGACAGAGAGGGTACTGGAGGTTTTGACTTGACCACTCAGCTGAGATCTCAACCCTACAGCTGTGCCAGTGGGGAATCTTATTGGGGATCTGGTGAAAGAGAGAGAAACCAGCTACAGACTGACTGTCATCTCTGTGTGCTCTTAAGGGAAATTGTACTTTGCTGTGTATGTACTTGTCATCCTCCCAGTGTGTACATCCCCTAGCTGTTGCCAGTGGTAAGGACTGAGACCTATACCTAGCAAGCAGGGCATCACTGCACAGGAAAGGGATACCCATTGCTGCTCATGGGTCTAAGAGAACCCATGATGGGCAGCCCAGACTGCCCCAACAGAGTCTGCCAGTAGTAGGATAAGCCACTAGTCCAGGTACACATACAGGACCAAGGGTTAAATGTTTTAAATGCAACCAGTGGGGCCATGTAGCATTTAGATGTTCACAGAAGCAAGGTGGGGAACAAAAGGTAGGAGAGCCAGTAAGTGGGAATGACAAAATGCCAGAAGTTAGTTGTCTAAAGACAACAAGGGTATCAAACTACCACAAGAGGTTATATCCTATCTTAGTGGATGGGAAAGAGGCCACTGCTAAGAGAGAGACAGCCTCTGACCTAACCAGTATGAAGCCTGCAATGGTTACAGAGGAGCACTACTTGCTTGGGCAGTCTATTCCAGTCGCAGCTTTAGGAGGGACCCCATTCCAAATACCTTTGGCTAGGGTTCACTTTGACTGGGAGGGTGGAAAGGGAAACCAGCATGTAGGTGTGTTTGAGGATATCCCTGCAGATGTCCTGATAGGGAATGATTTTGATAATGCAGTACCATGTGTGCATGCAGTTACATGCAGTCAGGCTTGGAGACAAGCATGTGGGTCTAGTAGCCTGGCGGAGACCCAGACAGCCCTCGTACTTGTAGCCAGGACTGGTGAGGTGGTTACTTCAGGGAGGGAGCTACCCTGTAGCAGTGAGACTGAAGGTGAGCCACAGATGCTTGTGGCTACTGATGTTTCCTTTGACAGAGTGACTGCAAGATCAGAGGTGAGTAGTACTAGTACCCAGGCTGACAGTGACGTACCGCTGTCAGAGAATACTACACTTCCTGTGGAAGGGGAGCTGGGAAGAGTTACAAGGAGAGAGTTGAGACAGGCTCAGCTCTCAGACCATACATTACAAGGCCTGAGGGAGGTAGCTAGTGAGGTACCTGATTCTTAAGGGAAAGGAGAATCTGTATACTGGGACAAAGGGTTACTGTATAGAGACTGGACCTCTGAGGGAGGGCTAGAGAGTGAGTGAATACAGCAGAGATTAGTGCCCAGACTGCTTTGATGCCTTTGCCTGTGATTGAGGATTCATTTCAAGGGTAGCTATGGATATTGTGGGGCCTCTGAGTACCCCAGGTTCCACAGGGAAAAAAGTATATTGTAGTGGAAGTAGATTATGCTACCTGATACCCTGAGGTGGTGGCTCTGTCATCCATTGAGGCAGAAAAGATGGCACATGCTTTGTTAGAGATTTTCTGCAGGGTAGGTTCCCAAAAGAATTACTGACTGACAAATGTGCCAATTTCATGTCAGACCTGCTGGCTTGTCTGTGAAAGTACTGTGGGGGTGAAGCACCTAAAGACCACCCCTACCATCCCCAGACTAATGGTCTTTTTGAGAGGTTAAAGTCTACACAGAAGACAATGCTATGGCCATTTGCAGACCAGTTTAAGAGGGAGTGGGACAAATATTTGTCCCATCTATATTTTACTTACAGAGAGGTGCCCCAGGAATCCACAGATTTTCCACCCTTTGAGCTGCATGGGCATAGGGTGAGGGGACTTCTAGATTTGATTCAAAATGAGTGGGAAGGTGAGTGTGAATCCCACAAGGAGTCGGTTGTGGCATATGTCCTAAATCTCAGGACAAGGCTCAGGGAACTCACTGGCTTGGCCGAGGAGAAACTGGCAGAAGCCCAACAGCAGAAAAAGGTCTGGTATGACAGGAATGCTTTTGCTAGAGAGTATGCTGTAGGGCAGCAGGTAATGGTTCTCATTCCTGTCAGACACAACAAGCTGCAGGCAGCCTGGGAGGGACCCTGCAAGGTAGTAAGGAAGGTAAGTGATGTTAACTACATGGGAGAACTGCTAGGCAGGATGCAGGGGCACAAATTGTACCATGTTAACATGATGAAAACCTTACCATAATAGGGAGGCCCTTGTACTGAGTATTTGCAGTGGATGGCAAGAAGAGTCTGAGGAGGATTCTGGTGACTGATTTCCGCAGTAAGGCTCAAACTGATACCTCAGTGGAAGAGGTAACAATGTCCCAGCAGCTATCCCCTACCCAGGTTCAAGAAATCTGACCACTGTTACAAGAGTTTGGGGGCATGTTCACTGGGAAACCAGGGTGCACCCACCCATTGTAGCACCATGTGGATATAGGACCTCAATGGCCTATTATGCATGCCCCTTATAGGGTGCCTGAGAGAGTCAAACAGACTCTGAGGGAGGAGATACATGAAATGTTGGAACTAGGGGTAATTCAGGAGTCCAGCAGTCCCTGGGCCTCCCCAGTGGTGCTGCTAGCAAAGAAGTATGGCAGTACCAGGCTCTGTATGGACTACAGGAAACAAAATAGTCACACAGAGTCAGATGCTTACCCCATGCCTAGAAGAGATGAAGCCATAGAGCAGCTGGGTGGGGCTAAGTATCTTACCACTATTGATCTTACCAAGGGTTACTGGCAAGTGCCTTTGACTCCCAGTGCTAGAGAGAGGTCAGCCTTTGTGACTGCTTTTGGCTTGTATGATTTCACAAAGATGCCCTTTGGGATGAAAAAATGCACCAGTGACTTTCCAGAGCCTGGTAGAGCATATTCTAGCAAGAACAGGAGATTTTGCCATTGCTTGCCTAGATGATATTGCCATCTACAGCCATTCCTGGCTAGAGCACCTTCAGCATGTCAGGGAGGTGCTGGGCAGACTACAGAGGGCAGGGTTGACCATTAAGCCCAGCAAATGTCAGGTGGGTATGGCAGAGGTCTCCTACCTGGGACATTGAGTGGGGAGTGGTAAGATCAGGCCAGAACCTGCCAAAGTGGAAGCCATTCAGGCATGGCCTGCCACTGTTACCAAAATGCAGGTGAGGACATTCTTAGGGACAGCAGGGTACTACAGAAAGTTTGTCTCCAGTTATGGTACTATAGCTGCTCTCCTCACAGACCTGACAAGGAAAAACAAGCCAGATAAGGTAGTGTAGACCCCAGCATGTGACCAAGCATTCCAGAAGCTTAAAGGAGCTTTGGGAGGATCCCCTGTGGTAGCCAGTCCACATTACAGCAAATAATTTGTTGTGCAGGTGGATGCTTCAAACCATGGAGTGGGGGCTGTACGTAATCAGGGGAGAAGAGCACCCAGTGGTATATCTCAGTCGTAGGCTCCAACCCAGGGAGGAATGTTATGCAGCTGTAGAAAGGGAATGCCTAACAATAGTGTGGGCACTGCAGAAACTTCAGCTTTATCTGTATGGAAGGAAATTCACTGTAGTTACAGACCACAATCCCTTAACATGGCTACATTGAGACAGCCAGCAAAATGCCAAGTTACTAAGGTGGAGCCTAGGGTTGCAAGCATATGATATGACAGTGCAGCACCGCAGTGGGGTTAGCAATGCTAATGCAGATGGACTCTCAAGACAGGGAATGGGGTAGGGTATTCCCAGATAGACTTAACCCTCTCAAGCAATGTTTCTCAAGGGTCACTTGAAAAACTAGCTTGAGTTGTCATGGGGTGGGGGGAAGAAATGCTACGCTGCCAGCCCAGCTATCTGAAATTTTGTAAATAATTCTGTCATTTGTGAATATTAATATGGTTTATACTGAAATGTATGTTATGTACTGAGCTTGAAAGATGTATCCACAGTGTACCCTGCTGGAACACAGAAGCTTAACCTGCAGAACTTAAGAATTGTTGTGGTTAAGTTACTTTATAGCTGGGCCACAAACAACAGATGGTATCTCTCAGTTTTAGTGCAACAAGAGACACAATGTCTAGAGCTAGAAGTTTTTGTATTGTCTTGGAGAGAAATAATTACTAGGTTTAAAATGCAAAAGAGTGTTATTGTTTTACGACTTCCAGTTCTGAGCAAACATCTGAGAGAGATTTATTTTTCACACAATGATGTTAAATGTTGGACACTGGGGGTTTAGCTTGGGAACTTAAGTCAGGTGACAAAAAGTGATGCCATCTAAGCTAACCCAGCAGGAATATTTGATATTAATTTAAGAATTCTCTGAGAGAGAGAGAGAGACTGTGCACTGTGTATTTTGTCTTGGACCTAGCAAGAACATCCACTCATCATCACCATTTGCACTTGGCTTGCTCTGTAAGTAAGATTTCGGCATAGTATCTCTTTTAGATATAGACAGGAATATAGTATAGATTAGTTTAGATGTTTTCTGTATTTACTTGAGACTGTCATGCAATGTTGTTTTAAAATCTTTCCTGTGATGTTGAACTCTGAAGTTACTGTGTTGATTGACTGAGTACTGCCTTGTTCTTTTATTTATTATTAAATATATTTAAACCTATCTTTGTGGCTATTTGCAAGACATATTTAAGCTCTTAAAGTATTTGCATATGTATTTGGTGACACTGTATAGGTCACTCCTACCATTGGATTATTAGTAACATTACACAGTAGGATTGGACACCCTTTGTTAAGGGTCTAGAGTAGCTGATGAGTGGTTGGTGACAGTGATAACTACCTTATAGTCTGGGCAGAATGGGGC